>NC_041394.2:212388262-212608262 GCF_900747795.2 Erpetoichthys calabaricus | reverse complement strand
AGCAGAAGAAAATCAAATAGCATTTATATGATTATTAAGGTGATTTTTTGACCAAATTTTAATTTTAATGCTTGATTTAATACAATAAAACTATTAAAAGACACAGTAAAAGTACCCATAAAATACATAAAAATCAGTATTTGTAAAATTTGGAAAGATCACAGGTCAATAAAAACGTTGTGGCTCAATATTGAAAGACACCTTAATAAAATGCTGGAAATAGATGCCGTGCTCATCAAGGAATTTCGCTCCAAAAAGTAAACTGCACGAGTTGAGATACATGTCAGCAAATAGTGTATTTAAAAATATTTTCATAAGGCTATAAAAGCATTCATGCTTGAAATCTTGTTTACTGAATTAATGTTTATTACTTATTAAGTAGGTTTTCAATGTATTATTATTATTTTCTATTTTAATAGTCTTTTCTCTGACATTCATCAAATGACTCAATTTATCTATTACGATTTTCATGGATTTGTCTGTTTATTCTGATTTTGCAATTAATAAGTACCATCTTTTTAATCAGTTTGTTTGGGGGTTGCTATGGCAGGGATTTATATATTATACTTTCTATACATACTTAGGAAAAAAAGCTTAACATAAATAATCTCATTATACATACATTTATTGTTTCTAGTGAAAGTATGTGATGGGCAAAATTTCAAGTTCGAGTTTTCAACTGATATATGAATATAATTTTACCACTGAGTGATGTCTGCAGCATAAGTATGTTAGTCTGTGTTTGTGTGTCAGGACATGATTCCTTGGGTATTATAAATCAAAAATGAATCACTCATTCTGAGTTAAACTTGGCACTGCACAATGATACAAGTCAATTGATTCTGTCCAGCAGATTTTGCTCTATACAGATAACCACACACAGTGGGAAAAGTGTTGAGTTCCCTGTATAAAACTGTAATTCAGAAATCTCAAATTTATGTAGGGTGCCATGTGCAGAAGACATTTGATTTAAATAGTTGAAATTTAATAAAACTTCATCAGTTCTCCTTTTTTTAATGCACAGTAATGCTATACAATAGAAAGTAACTCATTTTCTAACTAACATTTGCTTTGTACTTTTTCCTGTACAATTTTTGATCATAAAAATAATTCAATTGCTATTAATTTCAATTAAGAATAATTTCATATTTAAGCTTTTATTTATGTGTAAATTAAAATCAGTCAATTATAAGCATATATGTACAGGGCCATGTCACATCATACTATAAAGAATGCCCATTAAGATACTATTAATGATTTAGTAACGAGTGTACAACTAACAATTTCACTGTATTCTACATGTGACAATACTACTATTACATTCTACTAGTTATTGAGCTTAACACAAGTTAAAAAATATAAAGCTTCTGACTGAACTTTGCATACAATACTTTGTTACAGGGTATCAAAATAATTAACTAAAATGGTTTAAAAAATCTGAAGCTTTATTTTGTAACTCTTTAGACTTCCCCACATTGTTCCAATTGATGGCAGAGTACTGTCTATAACAATTAGCCAGTTGTATTCCTGTTAACATGTAACATGTAACGTATGCCTACTACAAGTGCAGTAGTAAACTTATCCCATGAGTTCAGAGATGTGAATCCCAGCCCTGACTCTCTATGTGTGGAGGGGGCATATTCTCCCGATGACCATTTCTTCTTTTGCTGGTTTACACCCAGGCCAAATAAAGTGTAGCTTGAGCGGATTTGTGTTTTTTATGAGTGAGTAATCATGTTTGAATATGGCTTGCAATGCATGGGCTTAGTGGATTTCCTGCCTTTTGCTTTTCTGTATTGAAAGCAGGAGATTCTGAAAGTAGGTGGATAGAATAATGTACTTTTAATATTTCATGTTAGTACTGTAGCATGCAGTGACTATCAGAGTGGTTAAAATAAAAAGTACTAGCCAAGAAAGTTATTAGGGTCCAAGATAAATAAACACCATATGAAAAGAGTGCATCCTCTTTCTGCATTAATATTATTCACATTATATATAGATTTCACATGGCTCTGCAACACTGGAAAAGAAACATAATCAAAGAGGATCACATAATCAAAAACACTTCAATTAAAGAAACTGAACACAGAACAGCAAACCAGAACCTGGTTAGAAGCTGCCCTGTAGCAATGTATCTTAAGTGCCTTCGCTGTGGAGGAAACAAACATGTGTAATGATGGGTGGGCTTTCATTTCAGTAGGGGTTAAAGCCTGTCTGGACTAAGGGGTGAATTACCACCTAGGAAACAAAAAGGTTAATTCTAACAAATTCGTGTCTGCTAAATATTGCCAAAAACATTTTATTGTAAAATTTGCTTCGTACTTTGCTGGAATACATATTAGTTTGAGGTCAGCAGATTTTCGCAATAATGTCTTGAAAATTTTGGGCATTGAAGAGTTTCCATTAATAATGTTTTAATTTATTTAGTGAGCAGGTGTTGTCCACTGTTAACATCACTATATTTCAATAAAGCCAAACAGTTCTATGCTTTAAAATCAGTGCACACTTTAAAACCTTTGCTTATATTTTCCAATATTTTTTTAAACTTCTACAGTTATGTGGAATGCCATTGTCATGCAGTGCTGATTACTGCTGCCCCATCACTCCAGAACATTTAATTGAAATCCCATCCCAGTCTGTTTGGAATTTGTGCGTTCTTCTTGTATCTGAGTGGACTTTCCAGTTTTCTTCTCACATCCAAACAATGTATATAATATAGGGGCTCTGAAACTTTTTAATCGGAGGACCCAAATAATAAAATTGACACCATAATGGGGCCCAAGAAAAGGATAATTACCACAATGACAACAGAGCCTTAAATAAACAAATTACAAGGACCATATCATTAAAAAAGCTGTAATTTTTTTTTGCTTTTTTTCAAGCATATTACTCAGATTTATATTACTAAAAGAGAAAAATTGAAAGCAAATGAATTATTAACAATAATCATCATTCAAAACAGGAAATGGATTCCTGAGGTATATCACAGCCTGTAAATTTTCAGTGCAAGCTTTAGATAAGGTGAGAGAAACCAACTATTTTTCAAAATGGTTGCAGCACAAGCATATGATGATTGTTGAAAGAACAAAATGAATGGCCACTTAACCTAGTCATTTGATTCATGACACTGAAAAAGGAATAAAAATTGTTTAGCATTCCCCAGTTTTCTTTCAACAATTCAATAAAAAAGTAAAAAAAACCTTTGATTCGCGTACCTAAATTATTCCTAAAAATGTATGTACTATTTGTATTTTATATTGGTGACATGATAAATCTTGAAGATGAATGTGGTGGACAGTTAAGTTTGAAAGGTTGAACATAGAGGTGTCTGCTGTACAGCCTTTCTCACTCTTACATTCTTAAACTTCTCAATGGTTCAACAAACATGTCTTTCACGCTATCAGTAGATTTAAATGTATTAAATCACTTTAAAATAGTACTATAAGAAGAAATTCTGCCTCACTGAGGCATGTTAAACTTAAAACAAATTCTTCTTTGTACTTCTGCTACAAATTTAGGTTCAATATATGCCATTGTGTCAAATATGTGGTGAGGGACCAATCAAATGTACATGCTCAGTGAAACTGCATCTAGAGTACAATGCTGCCACGATACTAGATATACTCCTACCATATTGACTCACCCCTCAGACAACCCCAAAAACTGTGATATCCATGTGTCTCAACATTTTGTTTTGTTTCATTATTTCACACTTGTGCTGCAGTCCCTTCTCTTCACAAGTTTGTCCTATGTCATTCCCTTCTCTCTCTCGCTTTCTTATATCTGTGTCTTTGCTGTCATTCGTTTCAATCTGACTGTTTCACAAGTTGGTATTGTGGAGACTATTTATTATATCTTCATCCTATAGAAACAAAACCTCTTTGTGATGCATCAACTCTGTTGTTTTTAGCATACGTCTCAGATTGCACACTACTGCATCAAACAGAACACTAAATATAACGTTAAATCACTAGCAGCAAAAAATTACACTGGTAGTAACTTGGCTAATTTTACTACACAACCACATAGCAACACATCACAAACACGTCCACACCCCAGTCCAATTTGGGTTGTAACTCATAGTTTAGGAAAAACATAGGTTAATGCGATTGTGCAAGTAAGTGTGAGATTGTGCCACCTGATGACTTATCCAGTGATGGTTGCATCAATTTCTATTAAGATAGGTACTGAACCCTGAGAACCTTCAACTGGATAAATCAGTTTTAAAAATTGGATAGATTGATGCTAATAGAGTCATGTTAAATTATTAGAAATTGAGTGGTTCAGGCTTTTTAGAGATGAGTATCAATGATGTAGTAGAAGACAACCAAAAGAAAACAAAATTATATTAATTATTTAGCCAAAATCGTATTTTTTCCTGTGCACACAAAATGAATTATTCTAGGGTAATGGTTCATATATATTTTCATCAATTCAGTCATCCATCAATCCCTATTTAGAATCGATTTCTGTAGGCATGCAGAATCTAAATTACCACAAGAAAAGATATGGGCCACTAGTCTGTTGCAGGATGCGCTCATGCACACATCTTACTTACACACCCTTGGACAGCTTTCAGTAGCCAAATACTGTTCTCAGACCCTGTAATAGAAGTAATCTGATACTCAGTCATTGATATTTTATGCAAAAGTTCATGTTTGACTATTTTGAGCAAGATAGGCAGGCTGATGACTGAAGTTTCAATTGATATATGCTTTTTTCATATCACATAATTCACTGTAAACATGACACTACAAGAAAAATGTTCTCAGGAACAAACACTGAATGAAATGGTACTCTGACCTTGGAACTTTGTGGTTTAAACCTATTAGCAGTTTTATCTGCCACATACACCAGACCTAAGAACAGATCTTTACCATTTCACCTGCATGTTTTCCCCTCAAAATGATGTAAACCCTAAGTTCATGTGCAATTAAGGTGTTTTCATGTGTTATTCTTTAAGCGACAGATATTGTAATAAGACCAAAAGAGACGGTGAGAGTGTTGGGGCACCTGTGGGCAAGCCCCTTAAATTAAAATAAGTTTTGATCAAATTAAAGTGTGTAAAAACACAAAAGTGAGTCTTCTTAGACTAGAGTCCTATTCAAACTGTCCAAGATGGCAGTTCTTTCTGTCATGTAGCTGCTAGGCAGGAAGAGGGGGGTCCTGGTGTGGACACTGGAAGTGACATCATTGGAGGAGAGATGATCTGCTAGGGAGGGAAAGAGAGAGTGTTATCACACAGTTCTACCCCCTGGATTGGTGGAGAATTACCACCACCAGAGCTCTTAAAGTGTCTTCCATGAATGCTTGTGAGACAACATACAATATAAAGAATGAAGAACCAATTTGTTTATTTCAGGTGAAGGCATGCACAAATGAGTATATACAAAATTTTGTCTAAATAAATGTATATGTAAGTGAAGGTGATTTGAGAGTACAGATGAGGTTGTACAATCTTATTAATTTAGTTGCAATCAAGTTCAAAGGCAGTGATGGATATTAAAGCAGACAAACATTTAGACCAGACACACCAACATGGAAGTATCATTAAACTACAGACTGAATTTGTAGCTCCAAGGACTGATAAGCTGGATGTATAGTTTGTCCATTTATTTATTCATTCAGTGATACTTTCTCTTTAGCATTAAAACAACACTATCTTTAAGAAGTATATCGTGTTAGTGTTCCAGCGTTTAGTCATTAATAATACTTCATCATTATCTGCTGTAATTGTCACCCCCTTTATAAAAAATCTGGCCATGGCAATCATAGATCGACTCTTTAAGCTTTCCACTTGTCAATGGAAGTGACACTAAAAGCTGACTTCTCTGTGATGCCTCCCCTGATTCCAGGCTTGCCAGAGTACAAAATCACTTCTTGTTATTATACAATGTTATCAAATAAAGGATTTCTAAATCTCAGTTCACCACTTATATTCAAGAGGGTTTTTAGACCGAAGATGAATAATTCCTCCCTTTTGAATTGCTTCAAAATGCATTACTCACAAAATATGTCTTTTCAGCCCAGAGAATGTACTGGTTCTGTGGTTTTAAGCTTAAAAGCTGCCAATCTTTCAATACTATCTGTTAATACTGATTACTGCCTCTAATCCCACCAAAGAGACATCCCTCACACAAAATGGTGATTATGACCTTCACTTTCTGGTGCACTGTAACACCACATACTGTGTACTACATCATTCATATTGTATATTATCATGTGTCAACATAGCAAGGAAAGACCTGTTTTACATTTCCATCTCTGGTGTTATTTAGTGCTGTGAGTTGTAATGATAAAAATATACAGTGATACCTTGGAATCCAAACTTAATCAGTTCCAGAACCCAGTTCAAGTTCCAAATCGTTCAGGTTCCAAGACAATTTTTCCCCTTTAAAATAATAGAAACTAGGTTAATCCATTCCTGGGTCCCACGAATTCGAATTTTCAAAATGATTTTAACAGTAAATACAATGGATTCTAAGGTAAAATATTAACAAATAATATTAATATTTGAATAAAAATGTAAATTAATAAAATTAAAAATATAAAAACCTGTATTTACCCTAAAAAGAAATGATAATGGCACATGTGGAAGCTGGAGGATTCAAAATCATACAAACAGTCAATTAGGCATCCCGAACATAGTAATGAGATCAGCCACACGTGTACCGCTTTCATGCTTAGCTTCAATTGTGTAGCTCTAACAGCTTTCCTCTTACTCTTATTTTCCTCACTACACTTTTTAGGACCCATAGCGAATACACTAAATTGTTATTTTATAAAAAAATAACACAAAACAGGCACAAAAGCATAAAATTAGCAGCGAAAATCACACGAGATGCTTTCACTACAGCGTCCAACAACGAACTGAACAACAAAGCGTATGGGTGGTCCAAGCGCTGGGGAAACGTACACACATACACACACGAACAATGTGTTGGGCATTCGGATTCCAAAGCAGCGTTCGGATTCCGGGTTAAAATTTGCACTAATTTTGCGTTTGGATTCCAAGTTTTTTTGAGTTCTGGGACGTTCAGATTCTGGGGGCAATACAGTAATGCAAATATGATTACATTTTTTTATAGTGCATGACCAAACATTGTTTTTAAATAAATGCCAGATACAAAGTCTTAGCAGTAAATATATGAAAAACACCACTGTTATTTTAAATAGAGATTTTAGTGCATTCACAATTAGTTGATTCTAGTAAACATACCATGAAAAATACACTACATATGTGGTAGGCACAAACTAATAGGTGATTAACCCATTTTATTAACAGAAAAACAAAAAAGAGAAACCATACACCCATATAAATATGAACATGACTGTACCTTAGCTTAAGTGCTGCCTTTTAAGGACTTTCTTGTAAGACATTCATGCAGCACAATATCTAAAAAAATATTTTGTCTTTTCTTCTGTTTATCTTTTATGTTAGTCAAAAAGTATTAAAATGTGGCATGATTTACATCCACTTGTAATTTGGTATACATTGGTGTGATGTTGGTGACCTAATCATGTAAAACACCACAATTTGTTGTCTGTAAATTTTAAAATCTGGAATATCTAGGGTCTAGTGTTTCATACACTGTGCCCAAATTAAGTGTGCATTAAATTAACTGCACCTGGAAAGGGTAATGTAATGTTTTAAACTGTTATTAATGGCTTAGCAAGGGACTTGCTAAGTTGCTTATTTAAAGTTATTTTAGCTGGCTATGCAAATGTTGTGCATTGCTCATTACAGCAGTATTTAACAGAAAAGTTTGGAGTCACTCATAGCTCCAACTTAACATTTCAAATGCTCACATTCTTGATCTTTCTGAATTATTATTGTGAATCTTATTGCTTCTTCATTTTACCTTTTTGCGTGTTTAAAGGACTACTGTTACATTACTGTATATCATAGTAGATCTTACTTTGTACTTTGTGCTCATTCCTGATTAAGTCTTTGCTGTTAATAAGGTGTTTTCCTGCTGTAGTATCCATCATAATCAGAAGCTCAGTAGTCCTGCTCTCTTTATTATGTACAGTTAAGCCCTCTTGGTCTGAGGGACAGCAGATGGTATTCATTAAATGTTCCCAGTCTGTCACATTATTGCACTCTTCTCTCCAGAATTTCAAACCTATAACTTTAAACTAAAAGATAGAAACAACTTTCTTTAACTACAGGAATAGTCAGCATATTGTATATTAATCAGAAATCCAAGTGAACATTTCACTGTATATGTTATGCCATTCACTTGCCAGTTGAGTGTAATGTCAGGAAGTGGATTGGGACCTCATATATCTGGGTAGGAATAAAGCAGATAAAGACAGAAAGGGCAAGTGAATGGCATAGGAGCTTTATGCTTCTGTGTTTGACTACTGGGGTTTTCAGATAGGCAAGTGAGAAAACCACCTCATTTATTAGAAAGCCACCTCATTTTCTGTTATCACTTATGGGTTTTGGAACATGTAAGTTTCATTTGCATTTACTTTGTATGCATATTTTCATTTTCTTACTATAATTATGGTGACATTATGGTGCTACTCTTTTATATTTTGTTTTTCATCATAATTATTTCTAAATGGCTGCAACCATATTGTGTTGCTGACAATGGCTACTCAATGCTGTTGAATGACAGCCAGATGTGTGATATGTGACATCATCATGTACATACAATTAAAGATGGTAGGTTTCTATCCCTGGCATCATAGTTTTTGGATAATACTATTCTTCGTCTATGTTTAATTATTTCACATTGTACGAATGAAGTTAGGATATCATGTGTTTCTTTGACCTTTGTTTTTTGTATTGGGTGTTAGTATTTGGGTTAGTTTCTTTTTCAGTTTAAACCCATGCCTGTTTTTTTTCTCATCTCCTGGTCCTTGTCATTTTATTTTCCTTAGTGCTTACCAACTCTTTTTTGCCTTAGTGCTACCAAATTATTTTTCCTTTCATCAATGAAGAGGTGTGACATGCTAAAGCAATATTTGCTTGCCATTAACTACACCATAAAATCATCATAGCATGATTATCCAGAAATATTTACTATATACACACTCACTCATAGAATACATCATTACAAGAGACTTTATCAAATCAAATCAAATAGCCTTTTATTGTCAATTCACTATAGGCGCAGAACATACAGGAGAATCGAAATACTGTTTCTCTCTCATCTTCGTAGTACAATAAAATATAAAAAGTATAAAAGTATAACAATAATCCATTTTCCAACCCGCTGAATCCGAACACAGGGTCACGGGGGTCTGCTGGAGCCAATCCCAGCCAACACAGGGCACAAGGCAGGAACCAATCCCGGGCAGGGTGCCAACCCACCGCAGAAAAGTATAACATATAAGATAAATAACATTAGACCTGTGTACAATGTGCAACAGTCATTAGTGCAAAAGCCAATTACAGTAAAAAATGAGAAGGTGCATTATAGAGTAGATTAGGAGATGTACAAAAAGACAAACAGTTAGCAGCAGATGTAATATTGAGTCTTTATATAATACCAGCTGAGGTAGGGTACTTGGTAGATAGTGACTCTTGTTACAGTCCAGGGGCAGGGGGGGGAAGGTAGTGGACAGAGTTCAGCAGCCTGACAGCTTGGTGGATGAAGCTGTTAGACAGTCTTGTGGAGTGGGCCTGGAGGTTCCGGTACCTTTTCCCTGAGGGGAGGAGGTTAAAAAGGGAGTGAAAGGGATGGGAGGAGTCACCAGCAATGCTTATGGCTCTACAGGTGAGACGGGCGTGGAAAATGTCCTTGAGGGAGGGCAGAGGGGCACCAATGATCTTACTGGCCACATCCACTATGCGTTGCAGGGACTTCCTACAGGAGGCAGTGCAGCTTCCATATCACACAGAGATGCAGCTGGTGAGGATGCTCTCGATTGTGCCCCGGTAGAAAGAGCACATGAACTGGGGTGGATCTTGTACTCTCCTCAGTTTGCATAGAAAGTAGAGGCGGGAATGAGCTTTCTTGGCCAGTAATGTGGTGTTATCTAACCAGGAAAGGTCCTTGCAGATGTATGTCCCCAGGAACTTGGTGCTACTCACCCTTTCCACAGTTGCATCGTCGATGGTCAGTGGGGGGTGATGTGAAAGACCTCTCCTGAAATCGACCACAATCTCTTTGGTCTTTCCCACGTTCTGGAAGAGATTGTTGTCTTTTAAAAACTGGACCAGTTGGCTCAGTCATTGTTGGTGATGAGGCCGACCACGGTTGTATCGTCCACAAACTTGAAAATGAAAACTAAGATACATTTTAATATAAGCAGTAAATAATACAGCTTCAACAAACGTGGTAAAAAAGGTAAAGTTAGCATAAATAAGGAACACAATGTATAGTACAGTCAAGAAGAGAAGATGGTGATAGAGTCAGGATTAACACATTTAAACAGATTAAGAACAGTTACAGTTATGTTGATTGAAATGCACAAGAGATGAAGTAAATCTTTAAGCAAAATTAAAAAGAGTCCACTGATTGAGTATCATGAAGAGATCAGACATATGTAACAAAGCTGAATGAATGCTTATTAAAAACTGCAAAATGGAACCTTGGACCAGAGGAGGTCAGTTGTCTGGCAGGGTGGAATCCTTTCTTAAGTCAAAAGGAGAGTTCTGAACATCATCTTATACCGTACAGTTAGTCAATGTTGTTGAAGCAAATATACTGTTGGCCTTTGGTCCATGGCAAAAGTTTGGAAGGTACATGGATTTTCTTTTCTCTATTTAACAGGCTTTGAAGAGAAGACTTTCTGTATCTTTGATTTTTCCCCAAAATATGCCTGGTGCAAGGGTGTGATGATGCAAGTGTAATAGGGGAAGAATCATCTAAAATTTAGTGGTGCTATGAAATGACAGGCCAAGACAGATTAAATGAGAGTGTGCTCCAAAGCCATGCTTATACCAGATGTTAATGCAAAGCATTCCTTATGTGCATGACACTCATAGTGTATTTTCCAATTTATGACGTCTTATCAAAGTGAAAGTCAAAGTGAACTTTATTGTCATCTCAACCATATACAAGTATACAGATAGATGAAATTGCGAAGCTCAGGGTCCACAGTATAACAACATGAAGTGCAAATAATAAATTAAAAATAGAATTTAAATTTAAAATGAAAACACACAGAAGACAAGACATTGTGCAAAGACAAAACAAAGAAGTAGCAGCAATATTGACGTGTAGTTAGCAATATGAACATTGATGCAATGTATAGAAGTGATTTTGCACTTATGTTGACTTTTAAGTAAATTTAAGGGTTAGAAATGGTATACTCAAAAGCTATAACTGTGAGTAAAATTAAAATACTGCCACAAAAAAACCTACAATTAAGGTAACTTCATGAGCACTGATTTGTTTTATGAACATAGGACATATGCACAGTTTTCTGAAGAAGTGAAGAAAGCATACAATTAATGATAAATAGAGACATGCCAGGACTAAGTGTGACAAAGGATACAATTTTTCAACATTCAATATGCAATTTCAAGGCAAATAAATTATCTAAAGAGCTTAACAATGGAACGATTGGAAGGAGCATGTAGCCTTAGTGCAGATGACTGAGCAAGTTAAAAAGTCTGATTAGCAAACTGCTAACGTTTCATTTCTTGATAAAGTTGAACATTTTAAAAGGATTAAGCAGAACTAGTCAGCATTACCTTTTGGTGGCGTCATGCTACCATCTGGCACTCTCAGTTAACAATTTGATTAAATGGAAAAAAGGGCTATGCATTTCCAAATGTCACAGGGCCTTCTGTTTTGAAAACCTTGAATCAAATACACTGAAAATTTTTAACACAAATATATGTATATTGCGTTTGACAAAGCATTTAATTTTATTAATGTTCACGAATAAAATAAGAATGTAAAATAACAATGAGCAGCTAAGACTGTAAATCTGATAATAATTATGTGTCTCTGCTACACCAGTACAAATAGCAGAAGTGGATTTTTAAGAAAAGGTGGTGTGAAATCATTTAAGGCTCTGTTTGCCTGTCTTTTCTCCCTACATACAAAATTAAGGAAAGATGTGTTTGGTTTGCATTGATAGAATGAAGAAATACAGGTAAAGCTTGAGTAAAGGATGATACATTGACAGTTGTCACAATCAATAAGAACTTCAATGTTTAGTATTACACTAAAAATGTAATCCCAGAAAAGAATGTTTTATTACATAAAACCACTACTGTCGCTAGGTTTCTGTCTTGTTCAGTTTTAAAGACAATGCACATCCAAAGTTGCATGATTAATGATAAATAGAGTGGATTATTTAATAATTGTTACAAAAAAAAATTCAGAACAACAGTATGTTCCATTAT
Organism: Erpetoichthys calabaricus; assembly: GCF_900747795.2. Classification (NCBI taxonomy): domain Eukaryota; kingdom Metazoa; phylum Chordata; class Cladistia; order Polypteriformes; family Polypteridae; genus Erpetoichthys; species Erpetoichthys calabaricus. The sequence goes on along the minus strand of NC_041394.2, from coordinate 212,595,946 downwards.
AAATGGCAGTATAAGTGCATTGTTCAATTGCAAGTTCAAACTTATTGCCATGCGCTCAGTATAAATAAAATCATATTGGGTTATGATTTAAAGAGTGAACATAAATATTTGTCATGCCCTCCCTTGTTTCCGTAGGGAAATAAAATGTCCAAAATATGTTTTTTTTTCTTTTGGAATTTCACACACCTGGAAATTCTACACAAAGCAGTTAATTCCTTAGTAAAGCATTAAGCCCTCCTTGTCTTCCTAATTGCTGCTTACTGTGATGATAAAAGTCTTGCCATCTCACATCAGCTTCTCTGTTTTGCTGCCTCTGCTTTAGCTCTCTGTGTAAAAGTTTACAACCCGAGTCATTCCAAGAATGCATGGTTCTGCACTTTCAAAAACACACTGAGAAAGAAGTCAAGTAATTTTTATGACAGTTCCCTAGTGAAGCCTTACAGTTCTTGGGCTAAATAATTAATGATATATGTTTCATTAACTGTCTTCTGTTAAAAGTGCATTTTATGTTTTATTAAAATGAATGCATCTCTTTTCTAGGCAGCTAATAACCTACATTTAATCTGTCTTCATGTGTCATACACTGCAGAGAAACAAAGACAACATTTAGTAAAAGGTTATCAATTGTTTATCTATAGCTGTGGTCTATCAAATATGACATTTTTCACATTTTTGAATCTGTCCATTCATTTATTTAGTCTGCTGATTCCATTAGAAGTTGGAAAGGGGCCAGATCCTGCCACAGCAGAATCCAGCACAGGGCACAATGACACACACGCACACACACGCACACACATCTTTAATTGCCAGAAAACCTTCCATTAACATTTTTGTGGTAAGGAAGGTAATTGGAATAACAGAAGGTTGCTCACAAAAATACAAGGAAGCCTCTTGGCTGTGCTAGGTAACCAATGGGTCCCTCCCTCTTTATTTATTTTTTCATAATGCACAATTTTGATGTAACATTTAATTTACTTGCCTTTTTTTTGTTGGTTTTGCAATAAACTTCCTGGCCTCATTCAGCTGTCAGCGAATGCTTTTATTAATTCAGTGTTTACTAATCTTAGTCCATGCCTACAACCAAAATATACAATTTCATTGATTTATTTAATCTTTACTGTTTCAGGTAAAGCCACATCCAGAACCATTTTTTTTTAAACCTGTAATTCAGTACATAACTATTGACGCATCAACACAAGTAACAGATCTCACATAAAAAGAAGTTTCCAGTTTATAACAAGGTTTAAAACAAAAAAATACATTTGAATTATTTAAAGAAGGAAACAAAAGAGGAATTGTATTGTTTAGATTCCTTTTGTAAAATACAAAAGGAACATAACAATACTGTGAATGTTAGATAAACAAATATAAAAATGGCAATTAATAGTCATAAAAATCAACTGTTTCCTTAATTTAAATTCAGTGCATTTCTATAAAACACACTTTCTATAAAACACACTTCTGCTTACAAGTCTACCACAATTACAGTGTGGTTAAATTAAAACACAAAACTACATGCAAAAAATGCAAACCAGAGTTTGAACACCATGTAAAATGTATACAGAAATAACAAATGCTATTTAAAAGTGAAATTTTATAGTATACAAATTAAAAGCTCATTTACTGGTTTAGAATTTATTTTTTATCTTTGCATATTCTTTGGGATGTAGCAGTGTTTTTGTCTTTGCTTTGAGTGCAAATTCATACATTCAACAACAATACATTCAATCTACTGAGTTTACATACAGTACATACACTTTTATTGAGGGGATTTTGGAAACTCTCATAAATTAAAATCTTAGTTATTATAAAGATACTGTTGCTTTTCGTACCTTTTCATAATGTACAGGCAAATATCAAGAACACATAATCATTATCTTAAAATTCCAAAAATGAAATGAGTGAGGTTTGTAAATTTGTCCCCTAAATTCTGTTAATTTGACGACTGTGTAACTTGTAGTTTTATAATGAAACTGTTGTTTTCCTGAAGTAAATTTTGAAAGATTTCGATGGAGATATCATTACGAACTCTTTAGATTAAGGGCCAGACTGTATTGTCCATAAGTTCTGTTTGTTAGTGGGTATAAAATAGCCATGTTGGCCATTCAAAAAGGAACACAACTGTAAAGTGTTTTGAGAAACTTTTTAAGTATAGTTTGCACAAGACTAATCTGTAATTATTAACAGAACTCATCAGTAGTCTGAGTTTGCACATAATGATTGTCATAATAATAGAAATATGGTATTAGTCAAAAAAACAAATAACATTAAATAAAAATAAATGAACCAATGCAGATGGAATCTGAAAAAAATTCTTCAGTTCAGGGCCCTTAACTGCATAGGGTGTGTACTCAAAATCTCTACAGTTGCTTTATTAATCTCTGACATGGTCAACTTAAGCAGAGTGCTCCACATTTGGCCCTGTAATGGCTAAGTGACAATACTTCACCCAAAGATACCAATGATATTAGCAGCTCTGTTCACAGATGAGTTCAACAGGTTAAGTGACTTATTAGTGAGTTCAAAGAGAGAGGCTTTAATCTCAGGTCCCAGACAAACACAAAAGGCGAATCCAGTCTTTGTTAGAATGCATACAGTATATATGCTATTTACTTTACTCTGTATGTAACAGATTGACTTGTGAAGTTGACTCCCAGCCCTTTCTATTAAACTCAAGTGGGGCTAATGAATTTTGAAATATTACTTTTACGCATAAGATGAACATGTTGACGAGAAGACCATTGAATCAAAGCAAACATTATTTATGTCAAAAGTCCCAGCAGTTTACCATGAAATATTCTCAGTGCCACCATCCTGCCCCAGATGCAAGTTCACTTCATAGTGAGAAATCTGCATTTTTTCTTTTACTTTGTATTAACAACAATACACATCTCAATAAGCAGATTTAACAATTTGGGAGGGAAATCCTTTCCAACAGGCTTTGGCTATTATATTTTGTAACTGCATTGGTAGAAGTAGTTCTGCTTTACCGACTTGAAAGCAGGTAACATAATGATGAAATTTTCAGTGCTGCCACGCTACAATTTTGGAGTTCACATATTGGCCAAGGCACTGTTTCTGTGGAGCTTTTCCATGTTCTCCCGAAGTACTCCAGCTTCCTTCAGGCGTACACTGGCAGCTCAAAACTGAGAGTGAGAGTGGCCTGCCTGGTCACCCTATTCAGGTGGAATCCACAACACTGTATTGGAATAAAAGGGCTTGGAAAAATGAAATAATAATATGAGAGATGAGGGTTAAATGATAAAACAAATGTTTCTGGTTAAACCTTGATATTTGAAAACCTGGGAAGAAAGCAAATTAGTGTGCTTTCTAAATGTTCTTTCCTAGCTGCAGCTGTACATATGTGGTCAAAGACAATGTGTTGTTAGTCAGCTACAACTGTTACATACAGCCAAACCTTGGTACATTTGACAAGCATGAACTCAAGAGTCAGAATATCTCAAGAATGCCTAGAGTTAAATAGTTAGGGACAAGCTGGTTACTGTAGTGCCTGTCGGTACACCCACCACAAAATAAAGGAGAGAACAAAAGCCTTAGCCCACCTTTGTTTGCCACATTCCTATTTTAATTTTTCATGAATCTGTCACAAACCTTTACTGAAAATTATTTTCAAAACTATTTATTAATTTGCTCCAGACTTCTCCTGTCAACTGCATGGACACATGGATGTTTCAAAGCTGCAGAGTTTATTTTGGAATTTTTATATTAATTAATGGAATGCAAATGTTAGACATTAATAATGTATAACTGCCTAGTGGGCCTGCAGTTAGTCAGGCCCCATTTAGAGTATTTGCACAAAGTAAAAATTTAATGTATTCCCTTTAGTTTGCAATAGTTTTTATTTGCTTTCTACATTGATTCACATGACAACACCTTGATCGTGGTGATGACTCAACTGTCTTGAACTGTCTTGTTCTCAAGTGATTCTGATATAGCCATTTATTGGAGTGAGCACAGCCTCCCCATTGCACGCACCACTGCATTCCAGTTAGTTTTTATTTCTTTTTTCAAAGTCATTTGCCATTAAAATGCTTTATTTTTCCCATAAATGAACTGACAGTTTGGTCCAACCATGGCTCCAGAGCTGAAAAACATGATTATTGAAAGCAAATTATAGTAATATCATGTAATATTTACCAAGTAAAAGAAAATACATATTTTTTCAATGTATCATTTTAAATAATTTAGAATGCTTTTGGTGCAAATAACCTCTAGTCCAAACTGCACTTACTCCTCAAAATACATAAATAGAAAGAACTAAAAGTATTGAGTCTCCCATATTGTTGCAACAATTCAGGCGCGAGTATTAAACATAAATGTTAAAGGTAAGGCTTGTGTATTTTATATGTATACACAAATGCTGAACCCCTGACTTCACTCATTTGTGACATTCATTAGAAAATATGATCTTTCAAACATCCAGAATACCTTTGTTTGCAAAATTTTTCAAGTAGACTTTTTTTTTAATCTTAGATGAGCAAGAATAGCTCCAGGCTCAGTTATTCCCTAAGGTCACCCTTTCAATATGCCTCCTTGTGATCTCAAGTTTAAGGGCTTTGGTGGTAGTGGTGGGTGGCCCCACTCAGCATTACTTTATCAATACAGGTGATGTTATCAATTGACTATGGCCCTGGGGGCCCCCTTACTCCATATGTCCTAGACAACTGCCTATGCTGCTTTTACCCTATAGGGGCCTCATCAGTTTTCCTCTAAATACAACATCACACAGTTATTCAAAAGGAATTGTTCAATTCTAAATGTGTCAAGGTATATTAACCTACAAAGAAAAACACGTTTACAATTAAGGCCAACATAACTAGAAAGGAGGTGTGCTGGAAGAAAGGCAAAAGAAGGAAAATGGATACATTTTAAAATAGCATCACAAACTTACAGACTCTCATAGTAGCACAGTGTAGTGCATCAAATTAAAAAAAATGCAGAAAGAGCACAGTTTGCAGAGTAAATATGATAAATGATTAATACACATATGTCACTGGGGGAAATGACTGCCACACTTAGCTGTACACAGCTGTCTATAACATCTTGTCTAAAATTTCCAGATGAAGGTGCAAGTTTGCTCTTGGGTTTGTTTCTCCTTTCTTGCCTTGCAAGTGCATGAAATACCTGTCACATACACTTCTCGGTACATTACCTCTGGGTGTAATACGGGATGGCAGAGTGGAAATATGACTGATGTACTGTGGAACTCCTATAGATCGTCTCTTAGGGTTTAAATGTAGTAGTTGGAGAGCCATGGATGCATTTTTCATTATTCTATGTACATGGTCGTTAAAAAAAATCGACACAGTATAGAGTAATTGATTTTTAATGGCAGAACTAATAATAGTAATGAACTGGTTTTTTTTTGTCATCCACATTTCTCCTAGACTTATTTGGAACCTAACCTGGGAAAAATCAGTTCTCAGTATTCTATCACAAGAAGCACAAAAACACTGCGACTTGTGACAACTCCACAGAAAAAAGAACACCAGCACAGTATCGATCTCAACAATCTACATGTAAACTCTTGGTTGACTATTCATGATACTGAAGTCTATATACTTATTTATTTCCTGTAGGAAAAATTAAATTGCTAAAAATTAAATTAAATTTTTGGAGCTAGTTTAAGCATGATATGTTGTCACCCAGTGATGAAAACGTAATGCTGCTAAGCAACAAACAGATCCCAAATTGCTCCTCTTCACCACATTCAGTTTTTCATGAAATATAGCACTTTAATAAATAAAAGTTAGTTTTTCAGTAACGCTGTGTAATTCAAGGTGTCATTGACAGAGGGTTTGCAACAGTGACTTTAAAACATTTGTCATTTTAAGAGGAGAAGTGATTTTAACAGAAGTGTCTATATTTGCCAAGGCCTGCCTAAATTGAGCTTGATAACTTCCACACAAAATTAGTTTCAAAGTCCTTTATAATGTAGTGAGTTCAATAAAGGTCAATGTCTATTGGCTCATTTAAAACAAATTGAAGCATTTCACATACCCATTGTTCTTCAGCTAGGAAAGATGTTGGGTTAATTTTGTTCCTGTTCAAAAAATGTAATTAGTTGCACAACATGCACATTCAAATTAGAATGTTTAAAGGACTTGCAGTACAAGAAGCCCTTTGTACAGTTACTTCTTTACAATACCACTGCAGATTAGCACAATTAAGGAAAGAGTTTATTTAATTTTCTGCTTAGTTCTCATTAAACAGCTATTATGTTATTGAATTTCTTTAAATCTAATTTTAAATATTACAGATATATTCCCTGTGAATAAGGCAGTTGCACTTTACTCAATTAAATGCATTCTGTGAGTACAGTACATGAAGAAAGTCAATTAATATTCAGAAAGTAATCAGAAAACTCAGTATCTAGTTATGTAAATATAACAGGACATCAGTTGCCCTTTTTTCTATATCTCACTGCTTGGGCTACAGTCTTTCAAGTTTGTGAATGGGCTAGCCTCTTGCTGACTTCATTTGCTCCTTAAATCCCAAAGACACAAAATTGGTAACTCATGTGGCGGACGACCAGGACCCATGCCCGGCCAGGACGCCTAGAAGGACCAGAAGAGGGATTATATCTCCCCTGGACCACGAGAGGGCAGCCACCCTGGTCTGTATGGGGGCCACGGGAACCGAGCATGGAAGCTCAACCCTATTGGGGCCCTTGGCTACCACAGGTGAGCGCCCGGAGCATTGTGGAGTCCTGGATGTCAGCACTTCCGCCACAGCAGGAAGTGCTGCCGGAAGGTTGTCAGAGAACACCTGGAGCACATCCGGGTGATTATAAAAGAGGCCGCCTCCCTCGAGTAGACGAGCCGGAGTCGGGAAGAAGAAAGCAATGCTTGGGAGAAGAGGTGGAAAAGCGTCAGGAGAAGTCCAGAAGGGAGAGAACCAAACTGGAAAAGGGTGTTTGGTGCATGGGCACTATGTTGTGTGCTGGACTTTCTAATTAAATGTGTGTGTTTTGGAACATTCTGTGTCCGCCTGTTTGTGTCCGGGCTGAACTTACCACACTCAAAATTTTCCTAGTGTCATTGAGCATGGGTGTATGCATATGACAATTACATGCAATGGACATGCATTCTGTACTTAGACTAATTTCTGTTTTGCTTCTCTACCTGGTTAGGCTCAGATTGTTATAACCTACCATGGAATAAAAAAAAGAAAATTAACAATTAAATTAATATACAATACATGGATGGGCTAACTACTAATGAAAGACAGAAGTACAAGGACAAACTGACAAATTGTGGATAGATGGATATTTGAGAGACAGACAGCTGACTAGTACAGACTGGAAGAATATTAAAACATGGATAAATATAAGATGATGGGCTGTGTGCTAATAAATAAGGGGGATATATGTGGGTAGATTGACTAACAAGAACATATGTCTGAAAAGAAAGATGTATCACTGTGTTTCATTTTCTGGGTGGCAAGCATTGAAAAGCAAACTAGAAATCTCGTAATGGAGAAAAGCAATACTCATAGTTGACAGAATGCTTTAAAATGGAAACCTGAAATTCTTAATGAAACAAATCTGTTTATTGTTCTGTGTAAAGGTCATTCCTTTATTTTTAGGTATAGTACATAGAGTGTGTTCTTCCATCTTTGGGCCTCAAATAGCAGCATCTGTAGCAAACAGCATGATGAAACTTTGGATGATGCCTTCAAGGCTGATAAAACAGACATGAAATACAAATAAAAATTAAAATGGGATTAAAAATTTCAGAATAAGGTAATAAATCCAAAATAGCTCAAATGAAGTTAAATATCTGGAGATTACTAGCTACCAGTGAGCCTTCAGTAACACCAAAGTGTTCTAATCAGTCACAAAAGACCAAGAAGGACAGGGACATAAATGGGAGTAGTAAGTAAAGTGAAAGTCTTTAAACAGAAAATCAATTAGTACCTAGCATTTAAACCCAATATGAAAGCTAACAGAAGTCAGAAAACCCAAAACAATCATTGGTCAAAAAAAATTAAAATCACAAAAACACAGTTTTAGAATTTCTTTCAGGTATTCACAAACTTGGAAAAAGGAAGTCGCCACAAATGCGAATCTTTACACCCCATGACCCTGGAAGTCACTCTGATTATAATTTCTGACCTTGTCGCTAACAACAGGATGCAAACATCAAACAAAGCTGTAGCAAGGAAAAAAAAGTCTCCGCAGAGGAACAGAAATAAATATTAATTATTTATAAACAGCCATAAAAAAAGCTTTCTTTCACAACCCCCAAAACGTAAAAAAAATTAAACTTCAGAAAATAATTCTGCAATAACAACATAAAATACTCAATCATGGCACGAAGGAAGTATCTAAGATTTTTAATCATAGTTTGTATAAAAAAGCCATTTTTAGAAGAATCCAAGAAATTAAAATTTTGTTAATTTTGTTCCTGTTTACTTTTCCATGGGCACTTTTGAAAGTATAATGAACATAAATATTACCACAGTATAACTAGGATTTCACTTGTTGGATATTCCACTAAAGACATATTTTCAGATTCTGAAGAGAAGGTAACTGATACTGCCATTAAGTTTAAAAGCTGTCAAATCTCTGTTCTTCCACAACACCCAGTTACACAAAAGAGTGTAGAGGGCAGCAATCTCAAATTGATTTTTTGTAGAAAATCAGTGGCTGTAGTCATACAGAACAATTATTAAATTCTTATTTTCAATTAAACATTAGCTGGAATATATACAGGTAAACATACACAGCCACTGATATAATAGCTGCCCTGTTATTTCATTTTGTTTGGAAAAATTTTGAATTGGTTAGAAAGAAAGAAAGAGAGAAAGAAAGAATTGGGATCTTAACCAAGTGAGGTTAAAGTTGATATGACTGGGTTTGCCTGTAATGTTTTCTGTGTAACTTTACTCTTTTCGGGATAGTTTATATTCATTCAGAAGTATTTTAGGATCCATTTTTATATTTAATTTTTTTGCTTTAATTTCACTGAAGTTAAAATAATTTTGTTTTTTAACATTTTGAGTAATTTTGTTTATAGTTGCTAGCACGTTGACAATGAGGACAACCAGATGTGTGCAGTGTATGACGTCATTGTTGTGACGGTATAGAGGTCAACGTTGTGCACTTCCTGGTTGTCCAAGATTTAGGATATAGAGTATCTTTCTTTCTAGTGTTCCTTCTTTGTGACTTTTTTAAGTAATTGAAATTTTGTTTTGGTTTCTGGCTCTAATATGGTTGAGCATTTCCTAATCAAGGTCCATTTGTGGCAGAAAAAAAGTGAAGAAAAAAGACATGGATTAAAAATGCCTGTACACTTTGACTGCAAACAGAATGTAATGAAGTTCACAGAGAATTACAACCCTTAATATGTTTAACATCTCTAATTACAATGAATGAGCTAGGATGAGCCTTGTAAATGCACATGAGAAGTTTTACTAAAAATAATCATTTGTTTCTATTAAAAAGTTGTTGAACAAAAACCTGCAGTAACCTCAGTTTTCATGAATAGAGTTTGAGGTGTCTGTCCTATTCAAACTCTGTATGTAGATTCCTGTAATTAAAGTCTTTGTTATATTCGACTGTCACAACAATACTTAAAATTATTTCTTTTTCATTTTTTTCTTTCTTTACTTTTAAAACCAAATTCACTTTTTGATCTGAAAACCTATAAAAAAATGAGACACTCTATTATGAATTAGATCATTTCTTGAATGCACCAGTACAGTATACATATGTATTATTTATAACAAATGTTTGTTTAATTTGTTTTAATCCATTCTCTTATAAACAGACAAAAATACAGGGCTCTTTAAAGTGTTTTGATTGCACATCACAAAAGAAATAAAAAGAATGCTAAATTCTTCTACTGTGAAATGCAATGTGATGTCTGTAATTTGAAATTTTCCATAAACAGAATTATAATCTAATTTCCCATGTAACCCACATCTTTTTCTTATCTTAGTTGAATTCCCATGTCTAGCATTTTTGTTCAAATTGAATAATATAATTGTTAATTCTTTATACTCTTGCAGTTCTATTTGCTCTTCTAAAAGATACTCTGTCACTGGGTAATCATTCCCAACTCATTCAGTGCTCATTGGTTATATTAGTGTCTGCAGCTTCAAAGCCAGCAGCAAAGCATACTTTACATTATGGTAACCTCTGAAGAACACACCCTTTGTTCTCATTTACTGTGTTCTCAAATCCACATAAAGTGAAAGTGCAGAACAAAATAAACTCTTTGAATGTTTCTCTAGCACATTATGACTTTATGCCTTACTTTTTCACAGATATTTAAAAACAGAAACATTTATTTATTTGGATGACGCCTCTATTCAAAGTAACTTACAACATTTGATATACAATTTGGTAACATTTCTTTTCTTTTTCCAATTGGAGCACGTGTGGGAGAAGTGACCTGCTCAGGGTCACACAGTGTCAGTGGCAGGATTTGAACCCACAACTGAAGTCCAAAGCATTAACCACTGTGCCACATGTTGTCAATAAACTAACTGCTTAAATGTTAAGTATGTAATTTAAAATAAATCTGCTTTGTCATGCACTTATATCTTCCTGCCACATTAACATCATGACATATAAGCCTTTTGCCTAAAGATATTAGAGGCCTAAAATGAAGTACTGTATGTTGTATGGGACTACTTAAGACACAAAATCAAATGCATTTTACTATAGTGATAAAACTCACAAAATAAAACTTAGACTGAATCAAAATACACCAAATACAAGCAATGCAGAAATACAACTCTAAGAAGCATGGCCTACACATGAATACACAAAAAACTATTTTTTAAGAGAACACAAATTGCTGTTAATGGGGTAAAAACAGTGCAGGCATAAGAAATACTAGAAAACAAAAGAGAAACTTTAAACTTGTATTTGTACATCAAGTCCATGTTAATTTAAATAGCTCGGTTAATAAGGACTTTCAAGTCCATAATGACCAAAGAGATTTGATTATGCATCTGTTAGGATCTGGTGCCAAGTAAGGATCAGTTCTCTTATAGTTGTTTAATTTTATTCTGTTCATGGTGTATTTATTTTGTAATTGCGCATTGGGGTGACTCCTGTCTTATTCATCACCATGGGATGTCACAACTGTAATCATCAGATCCACCTGGTGCTCTGATTGTCTTAAGTTTATTAATAAAAAACTCTGTTGTGGAAAATAAAGTGCATTAAGAATCTTAACACTTTTCTACTTAGTAACTAACCCTTTTCCTGTGTTTGTCATTCCAGTTCAATTTGCCCTTTGGCTTGGTTGTTTAGGTGATGCGTTGTCCGGATTGCTCTAAGCTTGCATATATATAAACATTTAATAGAATAGTCATTCTGGACACAGTGTTTATAGAAATAATTTGTTGCAAACATTGTTTCTCCATCATTTTCCCATTTACTACAAAATTAAATAAACAAACAATAATTTTCTAACAATTATGAGATGCTCACTGAATAACATCTTGCTAACGTCATACATACAGTCGCAAACATAACCTTCAATATGTTTTGTTACTTGCTGTCCTGAATTATCAAAGCATTACATTCAGAAATCAAAGGCTAAAAAAGAAATTCTTCCACTTCCTCTATCACTCTTTCCCTTCTACAATACAGTCAAAGTAAAAAGTATGTCAACCCTTTGGAATTACAGTATGTGGTTTACTGCCTGAATTGGTCATAAAAGGTGATCTGATCTTCATCTAAGTCACAGGTACTGATATACACAATGGGCTTAAGCCAATAACACACAAAAAATTCTACTCTTTCATGTTTTTATTTTATAAACGCATTCAACATTCACAGTGGTAGTGGAAAAAGTAAGTGAACCTTGGGATTTAATAACTGGTTGACCCTCCTTTGGCAGCAATGACCTCAACCAGGCTAGGTCAGACCTGCACATCGTGCAGGGGGAATTTCAGCCCATTCTTCCCTGCAGAACTGCCTTAACTCTTCCATATTCTTTGGTTGTCTTCTGTGTATGGCTCTCTTCAAGTCATTCCACAGCATCTCAATAGGATTGAGATCTGGGCTCTGACTGGGCCACTCCAAAAGGCGGAGTTTGTTCTTCTGAAGCCATTGTGCTGTGGATTTACTGCAATGTTTAGGGTCATTGTCCTGTTGCATCATCCAGCCTCTTCTGAGCTTAAGTTGACAGACAGACACCCTCACATTATCCTGGAGAATTTGTTGATAAATTTGTGAATTCATTTTCCCCTCAATGATGGCAAGCTGATGCAGCAAAGCAGGCCCAAATCATGATGTTCCCACCACCATACTTTACTGTAGGGATGATGTTTTGATGTTGATATGCAGTGCCCTTTTTACACCAAATGAAGTTCTGCTTGTTCCTCCCACATAGTTCAATTTTGGTTTCATCACTCCACAAAACATTTTCCCAGTACCGTTGTGGAGTGTCCAAGTGCTCTTTCACAAACTTCAGGCGTTCTTTTTTGATAGCAGTGGCTTCCTTCTTGGTGTCCTGCCATGGATTCCTTTCTTGCTCAATGTTTTGCATATAGTTTACTCATGAACAGAGATGTTAGCCAGTTCTAATGACTTCTTCAAGTTCTTTGCTGTCACTCTAGGGTTCTTCTTTGCCTCATTGCTGACTTTGCGTTGTGCTCTTAGAGTCATCTTGGCTGGGTGCCCACTTCTAGGCCGAGTAGCCACAATACCAAATTGTCTCCATTTATAGACAACTTGCCTAACAGTAGACTGATGAATATCTAAAATCTTTGAGATGTCTTTGTAACCCTTTCCAGCCTTGTTTAGATTAATAATTCTCGATCGTAGCTCTTCATACAGCTCTTTTGTTCGAGGCATGATTCCCATCTGGATATGTTCCTTGTCAAAAGCTCAAACTCAAACTTTATAGTGTTTATTATCAATCAAAGTAATTCTAGGCCACACCTTTGAACTCGTTTCATTAAATGGACTCCAGGTGGGCTAAATTCTGAATGCAATGAGCTTTTTAAAAAGTCATTAGCTTAGGGTTCAATTACTTTTTCCAACCTTCAGTTTCACAGTTTGAATGATTTATTCAATATGGTCAAAAATTCTCTGAAAATCTGTGTATTTTTAGTTATAGGAGACTGTGTTTGTTCATTATTGTGACTAACATGAAGATACAACCATGTTTTATATGGGAATTAGACATAAATATTGATAATTCCTAGGGGTTCACATACTTTTTACATTGACTGTATATTGATTTGTCAATAATAAGCTAAGAAAGGGTGTACTATATAAAACAATTTGAGCTGAAGCCAATGGCAATAAACTATTTTGGAAAACAATTATGATTTCTTGGATAATCCTCCAACATACAGAGTAAAATACATAATCCAAAGCACTTTTGGTTTTACTAATTTGAAGTAAAGCCTATGAGAAACAACTTGGCTTAAATATTTTGTATTTTTCATGTACTCCTTTGGTAATCCTATTTTATGACGTATAGGCTCTGAGTTTTAAGACTGGTTATGTTATGTGGTTGCAAGCCATTGATATATATGTATCCCTTTAGCAAAAATGACTGAAATATATGATATATTTGCTCTGCTGTATAATTCAACAAAAATGTAAAATTTCCTGAAATCAAATGATGTTATATCACATGTGAAGCAGAAAAAGTACAACTTGGTTGGTGTGAGATGTCATCTTTTGCAACAAAGGCCGCCCAATTTGCAGAGAGATTCTGCATAACTGTAAAACCATAACAGTCTGCTACCTAACAGAAGTGACTGTTTTCCACATGACTTCAAAAATAGACTAGGAAGGGAAGGTGAAGGCCATTTTCTCATGTAATTCATGGTGGCACAAATGGCACAAGTGCATATGCCCTTTAAAAGAACTGCTAAGAACCTGAAAGCAAATCTAAAACAAATGCTAAATCAGCAATTTTTTCTGAGATTCTTCCAGCCCTGAAGAAAAAAGAATCATCATCAGAACTTCATATTCAGTCATAACGTATGGCTGAAGACATGGTGTGAACGGATTTACTTTCTCAGAAAGCTTTTTTACCCCTAACCCTAAATCTTTCACTAATGTTCCCTTTACAAAAAAGACAGACTGCATTACCTACAGGTAAAAGTGTCAAATATTCTTTTGGTGAAGATCTTTAAAAAAGTTTATTTTTGTTGGGGTTGGGGCATACATTACTAACCATACTATTTGAATAGAATTTAGCTAAAATACAAAATGTAAAGTTCTTATTTTAATATATTTAATCTTTTAGGGAGCATCAGAAAAAATACAGAAGTTAGAGATAATACATAATTAGTTTTACTGAATTCAGGCTAAGTGAAATGCATGGTGAGAAACATAATATAAATGTCCAATAGGAAAAACTGCATACAAGTAAGACAAGATGGATCCAAATAATTATAGGTAAATAAGACTAACTTAGAGTACCTAAAATTATAGAAACTATAATCAGAGGAATATCTTGCCAGACATTTAGAGAAGTGGATAAAATCAAAGCACATCGCAAAATGTGTTTCAAAAGATTTTTGATACATTTCTGCACCAAGCATTAATCTTCTAACTATAAGCCACTGACATCAGAAGAAACTTATAAAAATGGACTTCAAGTCTGTTAATCATCCACATACTTAGAGTACAGATAACCAGAGAATGTTCCTTAGAGCATAAGGCCATCAATGGAGTCGCTCAGGGATCTGTGCTCAGACCATTACTCTTTTTAATTTATATTAATGACATGGACTTTGCATTAGTTAAATGCAGTATAATGTAGAAAAATGTAAAGTGCTACACACAGGCAAAAACAGCATTTATTACAAATACTGGTCAAATTTGGGCAACCTCTTTCTAAATCAACAACTAAAATATTAAAGATGATAAAGTTCGCACACAATGATCAAGGATTAGTTGCAGCATAGTGATTAGCTAGCAGGGGAAAATCAGAGAAGGAAACCTCTTGAAGGTAGTGAAAAAGATATAAAGTTTGCATAATGATAAGGCCAGCGGAGAACATTCAGGAGGAGCCATGAGTTGTGTATAAAAACAATTTACAGACTTTTGATAGCATTGCTGAGCAAATTAACATTTACTTTGCAATTTTCACTCATGAACTGAAATTATGGAAGAAGATGACCCGCTGTGGCAACCCCTAATGGGAGCAGCCGAAAGAAGAAGAAGAAGAAGTGAATGTGTGAAATACAAAAGTTAACATTACACTGCAGATAAAAGCTTTGTTACCATGTGCCTGCAACAACATCTATAGTGTTTCAGTTGCCAATTTAAAAAGATGATCAAATTTAAAGTTGGTCTGTTTCACAAAAGCAGCCAATTTTTGCCATGCTAATGTGCTACCCACACCTTTAATTCAACTTCACTAAACAAGTTCTGAGTATGTTTGCAACAATATCAGCAGTATATGGTGCCCAGTTTTAGAACTACTGACTGTAACTTTGTGTTAAAGTTGAAATGGACTTCTTGCTTTGTTATGATGGTGTAATTCTCTCAAATACTAATCTGTTTAATAGTTGTGAAACATTTAAGATACAGATTATTTTTCAGTTTTCAAAATCCATTTATATAGACTGCCATGGACATTATACTTCACAAAGGCTATTCGGAGCCTTAGAAAACTAGTGTACATCTTCCCAAAAATCCATCTTTCTACTACAATTAACAAAAATTAAATATTTGCTTTTTATTCCTGATAATACTGCGTGCTGGAAAGCTTTTCATCTTTTGACATTCATGATTTGGGGAATGTGTAATTACAGGACAGTTCCTGCATTTGGATCATTTGTTTTTCACTTTCTGCATTATGTCCTGTTGAATGCCTATTTGAAAATAATTTTTTACTGCTTCATTACTATAGTTACTATTATTATCATTACTAATACAAATTCAGCTTTTGCAAATAGTAGACAATTTCTAATTTTCTATTCATTTTTGATTAAATTCCAAAGCATTTTTTCTTTAAAATCCTCAAACATTTGCTCTGCTTTTTAAAAGGGTTTAGCTAAAGTTATCCAACCTAGCTGACAAATGAAGGAAATGAATATAGACTAAGCAGGTTAAGAAAATGGATGAATGGGTTGATAAATTAAACAAATGGGATGTTTGCTGTAAGTACCACTGTTACTAATTGAGTTTATGACCTTGACTGGCAAAATAGCAGTTTCAATTGGATACATAGATGGTTGATGGTGTTTTAACTTTATGGCATTGTTTTAATTCTCTACATTCGGAAAAAAATATTAAAGCAAAGGATGCCAAAGAAGTGGATTTTTTAATAATTACTAATCTCTGCAAATTCTCTTTTATGTGATTTCCCTAAAAGAGTTGATAGATCACTAAAGTCACACATTTAATTATAAATTGCAAAGTGTATTAACATGGTAAACATATTGCACCTGTGCACTTCAATGCCAGGCAGCTTTGCTTTCAGCAGTTATAAGCAGAGGCAGACTTGGCACAAGACAATTTATATCTAGGATGCAATTTACAAGCTTGACTTTATAAGCATTTAACTATGTGTCAATAGAAGATGAATTAAACTATGCATTAGCAAACCATAAATAGTAACTTCTGAGTTTTAAATAGTTTTCTTTGTTTAGCTATAAATATCTGTTTTATCAATTTGTCCAGTCATTATGTGAGCTCTCTTTCTCCAGTACAGTGTTGAGGAGGCAGACCCTATTAGAACCAAGTAAGGAGTCCACTCTGGATCTTTTTATTATTGGAGCAGCTACTTTTTAAATGTGCAGTTTTAAAATATTTCCAAGTGCTTGTTTCAGTTTTTAAAATCAAATACATGTACCATGCATTGTTTTCTAGCACTATAATAAAACGTTATGTATTACCCTTGTACTAGCAAGGTATTTTCACCATAACATATATGCAATTTTCACCTTACCTTTAAGAAATGGAACGTCTTTTAACTCTAATGAAATAAAATTTTTAGGCGTACAAATTCAGAACAGAATTAGGGAAAGAAGAAGTTATTCTCTATTATAATCCTGAAAATGCTAGTAGTATCTTAAATGTATATATAAAACATTAAAGTACAGCACTTATACATTCCTTTTCTTGTTGGATAAAACATTCCTTAGATGTCGGCAGCAACACTTTGAAGTCTTATTTCTGAAGAGAATGACTTCTTATGGAAAATTCGTCATGTTTTATACATTCTGTGTGTGGGATTAACAAAGGTGAGCATTCTGGTTAGGGTTTACCAAACATGGTCTTTGATATGGAATGACAGGATTTCTCTCAGGTAAACCAGGAAAGCAGCAAGATCCCAGTAAATAAGTTGTATGTTTAAAGGCAGAAATTCTTTTTACATTCTTCCAGTTCTTTGAAAATGTAATGCTCTTAACAAATTAAAAAGGGCTTTCTATATGGACATTCTTAATTAGCAAATACCTGGGGGAACTTAACATTCATCAGTATTATAAACATTATTTATTTATCAATTAATCAGTCTTTTTTTGATTCCCTGCTTTTCATGGTGAATAATGTCGCAGTGCAGTTTTCATCAGCACAGAATACCAATTGTTAAAGAACTGTGACTACAGGGAGACCATGAAGGACAGCTTTGGGGTGATAAGACAATATCAAACTATAAGCACTGTCGGACTTTTCAAACAATTTAGCCCCTCACATTCTGCCATAAAAGTTGCTATTCAGCAAATCAAAATGTAAAATGGGTGATTGAGGACAAGATGGGAAAAAGATTTTAGTGTAGTGCAAGTTGGGAAGAATGGACATTTCTTCATAAATAAGATACATGTATTACTTCTAGAAAATACTGGAAATACCATCTGCATATACAGTAAACTTTTTTGAACAGTATATGTGACACCAATTTGCAACGCCTGCTCACATTTTACAACGTTAAAGGGTCACTGGTAGCAATTCTCATGTAGTATTACCTATTTTTAACATTTAAAGTCAAAATATGTTATTACATTAGTTTGCCTTATTAAGAAAATTGTTAATGAAGATTGCATTAATGCAATATTGTACATAACAATTATCACAACAAAGCCGACTGAAGAATTCACTCTCTACAACCCTTCACTTTAAGCGATTATAGTGATAGTGAAAGTGGGAATTTGTAAAAGACACTTGATGTTCAGAGAAGACAGCAACATAGGAGAGGGTACATGATTGTAGCTTTATTTTTTAATATTACCTTGGTAAAACCAAGAATCGCCAACAGGTCATCAAGTAGCTTATTGCTGACCTATAGAAAGGCTTTGTTAGTGTTACACAGTGTACCAATATGTGAATAATTGAACATAATAAGCTCTAAAAGCTTCTTTTCTAAATTATGACCACAACCTTTTCATGATATTCACCTCCACTGTTACTTTCTCCTGTTTAGGAAGGAGGACTTCAGTAAGACTTTAAAATCAATTACTTACAGTAACAATTGTAGATACAGCATGAATTTCCCCTGAGGGATTAAAAAGGCAGAATCATTAGACAACATCTATCTATCTATCTATCTATCTATCTATCTATCTATCTATCTATCTATCTATCTATCTATCTATCTATCTATCTATCTATCTATCTATCTATCTATCTATCTATCTATCTATCTATCTATCTATCTATCTATCTATCTATCTATCTATCTATCTATCTATCTATCTATCTATCTATCATTTTGTCCCTCTCTCTCTCTTCTGAACTATTTATTAAGTTAAAATTAAGGAAAGAGAGAGAGAGAGAGGCTGGAAGCATGTATAAAGGAAAAAAATATTATATCATTAAGACACCTGAACAGAAAAAAGCATTTGTTCCAGAATGGCATAAATATTCAAAAGAATGCCAATTGTGAAAGACAGTGTGTGCTCTCATCCAGTTTTTGAATTCAAAACAAACACCGTGGAGACCAAAACAATTCAAAAAAGTGTTTTTAATGGAGATAAAGCAATCAAGGGAAAAATGAAAAAAAAAGTCAAATCAAAGTTTTCTGTCATGTTTACATAGTACAATAAAGTTGTTACTTGTGTGTCTTCTCAGAACAGTTGACAAAAATATAATCACAAAATAGCTAAACAGATAAATAAAATTAAACAAAAAGTATATTTGGCATGCAAAATGCATTTACTGTATATTAAAGGATAGGCTACTGACAGGAAGCTTGCCTGTAAAAGGCAGTAGGGAGGCCCATCCACAGGAACAACTTGCTGCCACTTCCCTTCTTTCCTTAGAGTAATTGCTGCCACGGTACTCTTCCTTCAGCACATGGCCTACTGCCCTGGCAGTATTCCATCCAATATATTGGTATAGCCATGTTTAATATTTGAGTAGTAAAATTTTTTCTTATTGTACGGAACATCTAAGGCACATTCCTGTAGTGTTCTCTTGTGACTTGTCCTTCAGTTTCAAACTGGCACCACCCTATGTAAGAACTATACAGTATGTACTCTTTCATCTTTGACATAAAACTATGGAATTTGTGGAATGTAAAGGTTAAAAACAAAGAAATGTTCTTTCAAAGTAATTTTAGGTCAACGACAATTATATAAATTATGACTTTTGATAAATATTGCCTAAAGTGATTAGGAAAACTTGAAAATCTGAAATTTATGTGAATTTTTTATTAAATCGAAGATGGAGCAATTAATGTATGTTGCTAGAGGTTATTTTAACTGTGTCTTAACCCGGTAGTACCAACATTGAATATGAAGTTAAATAATAACATACATCAAAAAACATAAACAATTTATTCTCATTATGGTAGCTGCCATCATAGTTATGGTAGTTGTATTTTTTTCTGTCCGAGTTTATCTTCAGGTAAGGTTTCTATAAGAGCTGTCACAAAGCTGTCCATGGCCAAATACTGTACAAGTTGTTTAAAATGCAAGTCAATTAATTGAATGGTTGACTTTGATAGTCATGACAGAAGTTGAACTCACTGATAATTTTTCATTACCATTTTATTATATAAACATATAAGGCAAACAATATGAGTTGTGCAGCTGTACAATTATGCAAGTGATGTAATTATGAATAACGTGGGAAGTGTTACCGGCCTCATGGTCTAGGGGAACCTGAGCCAGGTACAAGCCACTGTTGCTACAGGGTGTAGCCATAGTGATATGTTGAAAAGCATAAAAGAAACAGGCAGCAGTCCCAAGTCTCAGACCATACTTCTCTGTTCTCTTTATTCTCCTTTTTCCAGAAATATATATATGCTTCAATTTCTGCATAGATCAACATGGCAATCAGTGAAAACAATGGTGCAAGCCAATTTTCTCTGTATAACAAATAGTGTAAACACATTTACTTTGAGTACTTGATTAGAAACCAGTGTCCCCAGAACTCGTTAATTTTCCAAGCAAGCAGACAGTTCTGCATCCCCACATTGTATGTAGATGAGATACTAAATCAAAGCACTCTGACTATTCAAAGCAGGTGACTCTTTAGCAAGGCAAGTAAATATTTATGTCCTGTAGATAGCCATCAGCAATAACCTGTTGCAGAATTTTCCAGAAATTCTGCCTTTTCTTTAAAAAACTGGTTTATAGCCCATGACACTAAGCAACACATCGAAATGTCATTTTCCTTAGAAGACTGAATTCTAGCCCATTACAGAAGCACAATGCCCATTATATCATTGTGTGGTTTACAGACAACTCATATTTCAGGATACTGTTTCTTTTTCTCATCTGGTACACTCCTTCCTCCTCTTTTGAGCCTGTATGTTTGTGTGGTCAGTTGTTTTGAGAACAAAGTTTTTTTTTTAATTCTTCTTCCTTTCAGGTTTGAGTTAGTCATGATAAAGCTTTTTATGATTAACTTGTTAAATTTTCTTTATTTTCCTTACAAAACTGAAATCTCACTTTTTACTCTGGCATCAAATCATTCATGCTTGCAAATTTTTTTATGTATGTGAATTTGCAAACATAGTAAAAATTCCCACGATACTTGCTCTTCTCTAGACAGAGAAAGACTAAGTCCCATCAACTGCATGCATTTCCATGATACGCACTGTATTTCTGAAATAAGTTAGGCTTCTATTGCCATATTTTCTACCCGCTATGTGTTCTGCAGTTCTATGAGTAGAACTGTCAAAGGTACTTCTTAGCATACTGATTTTTAAGTTCAGTCCTGGAGGACCCTACACCTACATTTTTTTATTCCAAACAATTTAACAATCAGTGTGTCATTCTTAATTTTAATTGATTTGATTTCATGGTTTAGTTATCTGGTCAACAGATACTTCTAGGAAATTTTTAAATGTGTATTTTTTTCATAACTTTAAATGCTTACATTTCATTAGCCATTCCCCTTTTAATTTACCCTTTTCTGCAGTGTTTGCTCTCTAGTTTGTCTTCAAGGACTGATGACTTGCAATAAGCAGTGCAGACACAGACAAAAAACAATGTTGAAGTTATGGGGAGCCAAAACTTTGCTGCCATTTTCATTTGTCTGCTCAACTAGAAATGTTTTATACTAACAATCAATTGAAAATGAAACTGATGTAATGGCTCCCCTTTAAAGATTCACTGTTGACCACATATGGATGATCCTAGAAGAACTTAACAAAACCTCAAATATCTTTTGTAAAGTACATACTATTTGTTTATCATATATACAGTACTGTGCAAAAGTTGTAGTCAGGTGTGAAAAAATGCTGTAAACAAAGAATGCTTTCAAAAATGGAAGTGTTAATCATTTATTTTCATCAATCAACAAAATGCAGTGAATGAACAAAAGAGAAATCTAAATCAAATCAATATTTGGTGTGACCACCCTTTGCCTTCAAAACAGCATCAATTCTTCTAGGTACATTTGCGCACAGTTTTTGAAGGAACTCAGCTGGTAGGTTGTTCCAAACATCTTGGAGAACTAACCACAGATCTTCTATGGATGTAGGCTTCCTCACATCCTTCTGTCTCTTCATGTAATCCCAGACACACTCGATGATGTTGAGATCAGGGCTCTGTGGGGGCCATACCATCACTTCCAGGACTTCTTGTTCTTCTTTACTAGGGGGCTCTGCCCCCTGCTCGCTTCGCTCGCCAACCCCTGGCGTTGGGACATGAGAAAGAGTCAGATGTATGAATTAGATATAGAATAGTGTGCAGCTTTGGATGATGCCCATAGAAATAACAAATAGAGTGTTTGTCATATATTAATGTTTTATTGGAATATTTCTTTGTATACAACATTAGTAGTAAAGATGGTGTCTTGTCCTTGAATGAGTCTTCCTTGGCATGGATTATTTATAATTTTAACTTTAACGTCAGATGAACGGCGAACACGTGAGAAAGCAACATAAAGTTGTCCATGTCCAAAAACGGGTTCAGAGAGGTAGATGCCAACCTTGTCCATGGTTTGTCATTGTGATTTGTTGATGGTCATGGCAAATGCAGGTTTAATGGGGAACTGTCGGCGTTTCAATGTAAAAGCTAATTCTAGCTCAGAACTTGTAAGGTCAATTCTAGGAATGAGAACAGTATTGTTAGCATGTGATCCTGTAAGAACTGTCGCTTGAATAACATTGCGTGTCATGGTGTTGACGACTAACCGTGTGCCATTGCATAAACCCTGTTTTGTGTTAAGGTTTCTTAATAGCATGATTATTGTTCTGTTTTTAAGGGCAAGGTCGTGTTGTGGTAATCCGGCAGGGTTAATAGTGTTCAAATATTCTAAGGGGAAATTTATATGTTCATTGTCGTCATCAGAGTCAACTTTGTCTGAGCTTAGAAAGATCTGTGTCTCTCCAAGAAGTAATGAAATGACTTGGTTATTAATGTGATTAACATTAATATTTTTTGGACATAATATAGTGTGTTGTGTTAACAGGGGTATTTGGTCTAATGTGATTGCTGTTCCAAATATCTCTTTTACTAAGTCGTCTGAGATAAAGGATTGTGGAATGGAAATAATATCTGGGTGAAGTCCATCTGTATTTGTGAGTGTACCATTTCCCAGTTGTATTAGCCAACTGTTATATTCTGGATCTGGACATCGCATGTTTTGTACCAACTGTATTGTTTTAAAGCAATGCCAATTGTCTGCGTATTTTAAGGTGGACTGAACAATAGCTGAGCGCATGGCATGTGGAACAATAGCTAAGCATTGTCTAAAATCTCCTCCTAATAAAAGAACATTTCCTCCAAAGGGAATATTATTATTCATCAACGTTTGTAGAAGTTTATCAATGGTGTTGAGTAAGTGACTGGATGCCATTGTACATTCATCAATAATTATCAGTTTTGCAAGACGGATGTCTCGGGCATTGCTACTGTGAATGTTCATAGTGGATACTGATGTCTCTGTGATTGGGACCGGTATTTTGAATATTGAGTGACATGTACGACCATGGGCGGCACGGTGGCGCAGTGGGTAGCGCTGCTGCCTCGCAGTTGGGAGACCTGGGGACCTGGGTTCGCTTCCCGGGTCCTCCCTGCGTGGAGTTTGCATGTTCTCCCCGTGTCTGCGTGGGTTTCCTCCGGGCGCTCCGGTTTCCTCCCACAGTCCAAAGACATGCAGGTTAGGTGGATTGGCGATTCTAAATTGGCCCTAGTGTGTGCTTGGTGTGTGGGTGTGTTTGTGTGTGTCCTGCGGTGGGTTGGCACCCTGCCCAGGATTGGTTCCCTGCCTTGTGCCCTGTGTTGGCTGGGATTGGCTCCAGCAGACCCCCGTGACCCTGTATTCGGATTTAGCGGGTTGGATAATGGATGGATGGATGGATGTACGACCATTTATTAACAGATTTGCTGCCACCCCGGAGGATCGCAGTCACTGTTAATATGTTTCCTTTTCTGCAGTTGAACGGTTAATAGTGCTTTATTGTAAGGAGATCCACCTATGCTGACACCTATGCTGTCTAGTGTGAAGGTGTTGACGTTCACTTTAGAATATGTGGCTTTGGGTGTTACTTCTTATGGATGTGTGTGTGTGTGTGTGTGTGTGGGGGGGGGGTGAGGATTGTTGTTGCGCGAGCGTCTTCTTTCTTTTTGTGTTCCTGTGTCTTGTTTGAATCCCCCTCTTTGTGTGTGTCCCGTCCGTTGCTTGTAGGGTCTGTGGGGTGGGCTTCGCTCGCCAACCCCTGGTGTTGGGAATGACAAAGAGCGTGATGTATGAATGAGATATAGAATAGTGTGACGGTGTAGATGATGCAAATAGAAATCAAACAATAAAGTGTGTGGCACAGTGTAAAGGTTTATTTGAAAATTTCTTTGTACACGCCGTTTAAGTGTAAAAGGTAATTCCAGCTCAGAACTTCTAAGGTCATTTAAGATGGTTATTGTTGTGATCAGAGTCAAGTTTGTCAGAGCTTAGAAAGAGTTGTGTCTCTCCAGGAAGTAATGGAATGACTTGGGTATTTATGTTTTCCACATTAATATTTTTTGGACATAATATAGTGCGTTGTGTTAAAAGGGGCATTTGGTCTAATGAGATTGCTGTTCCAAATGTCTCTGTAACTAAGTCGTCGCAGATAAAGGCTTGAGGAAGTGTAATAATATGTGGCTGAAGTCCATCTGTATTGGTGAGTGTACCATCTCTCAGTTGTAATAAGCAATTGTTATGATCTGGTTCTGGACATCGTATCTTTTTTACTAACTGTATCTTTTGAAAGTAATGCCAATTGTCTGCGTATTTTAAGGTGCACTGAACAATAGCTGAGTGCATGGCATCTGGAAGAATAGCTAATCACTGTCTAAAATCTCCTCCTCATAAAAGTACCTTTCCTCCAAATCGAATATTATTATTCATAAACGTTTGTAGAAGTTTATGAATGGTGTTGAGTAAGTGACTTCATGTCATTGAACATTCATCAATAAACAACATTTTTTCAAGACGGATGTCACGTGCAGTGCCACCGTTAATGTTCATAGTGGATACCGATTTGTAGGATCTAATGCAGTTGATAAAGATTTCACTTTCAGGTACATCGTCAGTTATAAGCTTCTGTAGATATTCAGTATATGAATGTAAAGAAGGCAGTCTAATTTGACCCTTTTGACAACAACGTGTAAATGTATAACTTGTATTGCCAGTTGTTTCTTCAGGGAAGTGAACTGAATGACAATGATTGCAAATGACATTCATTAATCCGAATGAATTTTCCTGGTGTATGTTTTCCTTGTGCCGTTTGAGAGGCGCGTTGTTGCATGTGTAGTATTTGGGACGTGTTGTTATGGAGCTGTAATCGATTTGCCTGTGCTGTGTGAGAAGCCCGTTGTAGCCTTCGCTGCCATTAACGTATGTCTGAGACGGGAGGTGTTTCGTTTTGAATCCGTGACTGTTGTGATGCAGCACTTTGATTGATAGATTGCGTAATGTGGATCTAGGATGTAGATTTGTGCATATTTGCGTTGTTGATTTGTTTCAGGGTGCACTGTTCCAATGCGATGCAGTATTTGTGCACATATGCGAAAGCAGTATGGGCCATTGCCTTTTGGTGGCCTGATATTTACTCCGGTATATGCAAAAGCAAATGAACTATTGTAGGATCTAATGCAGTTCATAAAGTTTTTACTTTTAGGTACATCGTTAGTTAGAAGCTTTAGTTGAGCTTTGCGTTTTTGGAGTCGAGACATTTTTTCTTATGGATGTGTGGGGGGGATCGTTGTTGCGCGAGCGTTTTGTTTCTTTTTGTGTTCCTGTGTCTTGTTTGAATCCCCCTCTTTGTGTGTGTCCCGTCCCTTGCTTGTTGGGTCTGTGGGGTGGTTTTGTGTTCTTTTTTTTGGTCTTCCATGGGCTTGTTGACTCCCCCTCTTGGTGTGTGTCCCGTCCCGTCCCGTGCCTGTAGGGTGGGGGGGGTGGGGGGGTATGGTCGTGCCTTGCTATTGTGCGCTCGTCTGTTCTTTTTTTTTTGGTGTGTTTAGTTTCGTGTGCAATGTGTTTCGTGCTTTCCCCTCGTTTGAGTACTCTTTCCCCTCGTTTGAGTACTCTTTTATGTGCCTTTTCCTTATTTTGGTGCTTGTTGAGCCTCATTTTTGTGACTCCTTTCTGTATGTGCTCACTCCTGTTTTCTGTGCTCTTGTCGGACTCTTTTTGCGCCTGCGTCTCTCGCGGCCCCTCATCCGCCTCTCTCCCCCTCTTTGTGTGTCCCTTCCCTTGCTTGTAGGGTCTGTGGGGTGGTTTTGTGTTCTTTTTTTTGGTCTTCCATGGGCTTGTTGAATCCCCCTCTTGGTGTGTGTCCCGTCCCGTCCCGTGCCTGTAGGGTGGCGGGGGTATGGTCGTGCCTTGCTATTGTGCGCTCGTCTGTTCTTTTTTTTTGGTGTGTTTAGTTTCGTGTGCAATGTGTTTCGTGCTTTCCCCTCGTTTGAGTGCTCTTTAATGTTTTTTTTCCTTATTTTGGTGCTTGTTGAGCCTCATTTTTGTGACTCCTTTCTGTATGTGCTCACTCCTGTTTTCTGTGCTCTTGTCGGACTCTTTTTGCGCCTGCGTCTCTCGCGGACCCTCATCCGCCTCTCTCGCCCTCTTTTGTCCGCCTTTCTCGGGTCCTCAGCCGACTCTCGCGGACTGTTTGTTGCGCCGGCGCAGTACGTCTTTTTGCAGCTACGGCCCATGGCCGGATGTGCCTGCGTCCATCATCCGGTTTAGCATTCTCGGTTAGTAATATGGATGCTGAAGATAGTTCTTAATGACTTTGGCTGTATGTTTGGGGTCGTTGTCCTGCTGCAGAATAAATTTGGGGCCAATCATAAATCTCCCTGATGGTATTGCATGATGGATAAGTATCTGCCTGTATTTCTCAGCATTGAGAACACCATTAATCCTGACCAAATCTCCAACTCCATTTGCAGAAATGCAACCCCAAATGTTCAAGGAACCTCCACCATGCTTCACTGTTGCCTGCAGACACTCATTATTGTACTGCTCTCCAGCCCTTCGAAGAAACAAACTGCCTTCTGCTACAGCCAAATATTTCAAATTTTGACTCATCAGTCCAGAGCACCTGCTGCCATTTTTCTGCACCCCAGTTCCTATGTTTTCGTGCATACTTGAGTTGCTTGGCCTTGTTTCCACGTCGGAGGTATGGCTTTTTGGCAACTCTTCCATGAAGACCACTTCTGGCCAGACTTCTCCGGACAGTAGATGGGTGTACCTGGGTCCCACTGGTTTCTGCCAGTTCTGAGCTGATGGCACTGCTGGACATCTTCCGATTTCGAAGGGTAATTACCTTGATGTGTCTTTCATCTGCTGCACTGTTTCCTTGGCCAACCACTGCGTCTACGATCCTCAACGTTGCCCGTTTCTTTGTGCTTCTTCAAAAGAGCTTGAACAGCACATCCTGAAACCCCAGTCTGCTTTGAAATCTTTGTCTGGGAGAGACCTTGCTGATGCAGTATAACTACCTTGTGTCTTGTTGTGTTCAATCTTGCCATGACATGAAACTGTCTTCCACAACCTCACCTTGGTAGCAGAGTTTGGCTGTTCCTCACCCAGTTTTAAGCCTCCTACACAGCTGTTTCTGTTTCAGTTAATGACTGTTTCTCAACCTATGTGTGACATTGATGATCATTAGCACCTGTTTGGTATAATTGGTTGATCATACACCTGACTAGAATCCTACAAAATCCCTGACTTTGTGCAAGTGTACCTATAAGAATTGATGCTGGTTTGAAGTCAAAAGGTAGTAACACCAAATATTGATTTGATTTAGATTTTTCTTTTGTTCGCTCACTTTGCATTTTGTAAATTGATAACAATAAGCAATCCTTATTTATATTTCTGAAAGCATTCTTTGTTTACAGCATTTTTTCACACCTGTCTAAAACTTTTGTACAGTACTTTATCTATATTCTTACTTACAGTTTGGGTTTGACAAATGATTTTATCACTTGATGTGTAATAGACTCCTTGCTCATTCATGGACTAATTTTTTTACCTAAATGTATAACCTCCAATAAAAATACTGTCTCTTTGGTGATCTCCATCTCTTCATGAACATTACACCTGTAGCTTCTTACTTCAATATCAATTTTCTTCACTGAAAAGCATCATGAGCTTTTTGTTAATAATTTCACCAATATTGTTTTATTTTCTTTACTTTTGACCATAAAAACAATGACAATGCTAGTAATATATTCTAAGAAACCCTACTGCAGCTTAACACTGGATGAAATTAAAGCTTATTACTCCATACTTACTGGTAAAAGAATACATCTCTCTGGCATCACTGTCTGGCTCTCAGCCATGCACTGTCATTTAGCAAAGGCTAGCTGCCACATAACTTCCTATTCACTGATTAACGTGGGTATAAAAGGAAGCACATGGAGAGTGGAAGTTGCTTTTTGCATTTTAATCTTGGCCTTCAAAATACATTTTTTTTAAGGTTTCAAGCGAATAGTTTTGTTTGCTGACTTCAGCTCTAGCCTAGTCTTTAAAAATCTTTCTTTTGTCTGTTAGTGTTTTTACCTCAACTATGATATCAGTTTCCAGCTGCAATCCAAGATATTAAGAAAATGCAGCGTCCACTGCTGAGTGCAGACTAACAACCTGGCATATACTTGGCGAAAGTCTCTACATACAGAATTCACATCCTCATACAGTATTAGTGGGGGTTATGTCACACTAAAAACATAAGAGCTTTCAAATACTTCTTCCATGAAGCTTGGAAATATCGTTATTTTAGAACTACTGATAAGTTTCAGTCAATTTTATTAATCTTAAAGAAACTAGGTGCGAGATACAAACAAGTCTTTTCACTTTTTGACACCGGTTGAATTCTTAATTCATCATTACATCTTTACATTTTCTTTATTCTATTCTGTGATATACTTAATTCATTAATTTTTACCTAGACATGAAACAAATTATGTGTTCAATAATCATAACTACTAAATTATTGCACTTCTTTTTGATTTCATCTAATTAAGTGTGGATATTGGTTCAGTTGGGTCCATGTCACTTTAGTAAACTTTTCAAGCGATTTTCAGTTATAGCCTTCATTTCCATAATCTTAGTCAGTTAGAGGCAGTCGGCGATATGCTCCCATGAAGGCCATCACCTAATGTGATATTCCTAACAACTGAGATAAACTAGCCTGTGACTGGCTAAGATAAAATGAAACACAGCATGGGCTATGTATGTAGGAGAGCTGACAACCAAATGAACCAATGAATGCTCAATCTGGAAGTACAATGCATAGAATGTAGTGACGAAGAAAATGGAACGTGGGTGTTTTTGACCTCACAGAAGAGAAGTTTGTTTGTCTGATGCTTTGTATTTTACATACTATAACAGAATGGAAAAAGAGTTTGCTCGCTATAGTTATTAACCCTTTGTAGAGCACAACTCTATCAGGCAATACACTATTGGCTGTAAGAGAAATGGGTAAGCACAAACCACGCTGGAAGATTCAGCGCTCAGCTGGTGAATGTGACATGGGATGCGATTTTCAGTTGTTTAATTTGACATGGTGCAGCGAGAAGATCAGTAACTGTGATCAGCAAATCTGATATACTCCATGACAAAAAGTCACATAATATGACATCAGCTTTAACATTTACTTCACCATAATCATTTAAGGAATTCTTGTTATTCCTTAAATGACCTCTTGTGTCTTAGTGCTAATTTTAAGATACTCATACTAGACATCATTTTCTACACAAATAACTATGATTCCATAAATAAGTTGCACATGCCTTTTGCATTTAGCTCACAAGTCTTCTGGGTATTCTAAATGGAGCACTTTACTTTTTTTTGTCTCCTTTTTTAATAGTTTTGGCTTTTGGAGTTTTGGTGAGG
Organism: Erpetoichthys calabaricus; assembly: GCF_900747795.2. Classification (NCBI taxonomy): domain Eukaryota; kingdom Metazoa; phylum Chordata; class Cladistia; order Polypteriformes; family Polypteridae; genus Erpetoichthys; species Erpetoichthys calabaricus. The sequence continues at coordinate 212,566,221 of NC_041394.2, read as the reverse complement.
GTTACTGGTTCCTCCAGCTTGGCATACACGTTTGCGGTTTCACATGTCCTTGGTAAACATTTTTCATCTTTGATTTCATGCTATGGTGCTAAAAAAACTGACAAAAGGACAGGATTTTTATAAACAAATATAAAAATACTTTAGCAGAATCTGGAAATCATGGTGAAATGTTAGGAACGTTGCTTTCAGAGTAAGGACTGACTACCTGTCTGGTCCTCCTTTCTGACTTGTGTTTACTACTACTGAAATACAGGGTAAGTCCTGATTCCTCAAGATAATATAATAGCAATGAGGATATAATAAAATTGGCTGGCTGGATATGTTTTTAATATTTTGCGATATAATGTTTAGATTTGTTTATGTCACATGCTAATTTTGCATCATTATAAGTTTCCTGATATAATGGACACAGTTTTAATGCTGGATGAATTTCATCTTATTTGAGCACACAGAGAATCTATGGAAAAAAGACAGGAGGGGGACTGATCATCATGTTAATGAGGAATGGTGTAAAAGGGAGCATATTACAGTTAAAAGTAGTTTGTAAACTTGGACATTGAAATTCTGGCTGTTGGAATTCGTCCATGTTATTTGCCCAGGGAGACAAATTACGCCATCCTTATTAATGTTTATATTCCTCCCTCCACAAATGGAGAGCAAGCAATGGAAATGATTCATTCTGTCACCAACGCTTTAATGACAACTCACTCCGACCCTACAGTTATAATATGTGATCACTTCAACCATGTGACTTTGGAAGAAATGATGACAAATTTGTATCAGTTTGTGACCAGTTCCAATCAAGGAAATAACAAGCTGTACCTGCTGTATTGAAATGTTAAATATACCTTTAAGTGTAATCTCCTGGCTCCTTTAAGCAAATCTGACTATAACCTTGATTCATCTTATTCCCAGCCACACATCTGTTATTAGATGGCAACCTCTTACCACCAGAATAGTGAGGAAAATGGAGCCTGGGGGCTAAAATGACTTTGACTGCTTCCAAATGAAAAACTGGGAAATGATGTGCAAGTCACATGGAAATAATATTAAGGGATACTGCATCACAGACAATATTAACTTCTGTGTCGACACAGCGGTATCCACAAAGACAGTGTGTTACTTTTCCAAAAAAGCAGCTCTGGATTACTAAGAAGCTAAAAGGTCTCCTGAATCCGAGAAATAGAGCTTTGAAATTCGATGACAAATAGGCTCTTAAGGAGGTACAACGTGCGCTAAAGAAAACAACGATTGAAGGAAAGGATTCTTACAAAACTAAAACAGCCAACAAACCCATTCAGAATAATATGAAGGGTGTCTGGAATGGGCTGGGTATAATTACTGGACTCAAGAAACCCAGGAATCAGGTGCTAGAAGGGGATGTGGACAAAGCTAATACCCTGAACCAATATTTAATATATATTCCCTCCCACTGCCACCTTTTTCCAATGACCAATCACTCCACACCATCATCTACATCAACAATTCCTACCACATCAACTGGAATGGCAGTTACTTTTTTTCTTCTTCAGCCACTGTGTGGTCAATTTTGCTGTGTGCTACGGGGTCATTGTCGTATTGAAAGGTGAACATTCTGCTCATCTTCAATTTTCTGGCAGAGGGTAGCAGGTTTTCCTCAAGAATTTGACTGTATTTTGCCCCATCCATTTTTCCTTCTACCCTAACGAGAGCCCCAGGCCATGCGGCACAGAAACACCCCCACAACAGGAATGCTGGCACCTCCATGCTTTACTGTAGGTATGGTGTGTTGAGGATGGTGAGCTGCATTGGATTTCCACCAGGTGTACCATTTAGTATTGAGGCCAAATAGTTCCATTTTGGTCTCATCTGACCATAAGACCTTTTTCCACTTGGCATCAAGTTGCATTCTGGCAAAGCTCAAACAAGCCTTAATGTGACCTTTCTTGAGAAATTGCTTTTTCCTTGCGACCCTCCCAAACAAGTTACAATTGTGGAGCGCTTGTAAAATTGTTGTCACATGCACACAATGACCACTCTTTACCATAAAATCCTGTAACTCCTTCAAAGTGGCCATTGGCCTCTTGGTAGCCACTCTTACCAGTTTCCTCCTTGCTCTTCCATCCAGTTTGGAGGGACGGCTAGATCCAGGGAGGGTTCTAGTAGTACCAAACACTTGCCACTTCTTTATTTTTGACTTTACTGTGCTCTATGGGATTGATAAAGCCTTCGAGACTTTTTTTTATCCATCTCCAGCCTTATGTTTGTCCACAACTCTATCCCCGAGATCTTTTGAAAGTGACTTTCCACCCATAGTCAGTTGTTTGCTGTCAGTTGCACTACCAAGCAAGGGAATGCTCTGGGAACAGCTGTTTTTATGCTTCACTAATCACACAGATTATAGATGATCACAGGTAGAAGCCAGTAACCATGGTCTGCAATGGAAATGGTGGTCACTTACACCTGATTGAGTTTACAAATAGTGTTTAGGAGGGGGGTAATCCTTTATTAATCTCAGTATTTCTGTTTTTTTATTTTTTTAAATTCTTTTGAACCGTAGCTGTGATATCTTTCATTAGGATGTTATAGATTGCATTTAGTAAGTAAAGCTGGAAAAAATATTGAGTTGTGTGTTCTCATTTAAGGCTGTAAAGCAAAAAAAAAATGGGAATATTTCGAAGGTGGTGATTCTTTTCTATCTATCTATGATTACACTGATTGCTTTCCATTGTGTCATTAAATTTTGTTTTTAGGAAAGCACCAATACATAAAGCTTGCCAATCTTTATTTTTGATTATTATATTAACCTGCTAGCAATGTCTTAATTATTCATTTTTTATCTGTCACTCAAAACATACAACTTTGAAATTCTACTCTGTTGGTACTTAGAGTAACAGAATGTACCGAATAGCCTTCTGCTACGTTGAATGTTAACACTGATTCTGTCATTTCTATAACACTCCCAGGGTTTGAATGAGTGCTGCATGGTGCCTATATGGAATAATCCTCCAGTTTACTTAACAAGGACTATGATGGCTTAGTGATTAATACTGTTCTGTACCAAGAGATTTCTACCCTGATCTTTAAAGTGTCAGTGTATTTACCTGATATTTGTAGGTGATTCTCTTTGTATACTTCTGTTTTACTCTCATATTCTAAAAACATGCAATGGTCAGCTTAAGTGATGACACTAAGCTGTCTGAGGCAAGCGAGAGTGGATTTGTGTGTGAGTGTGTCCTTTGACAGATTGGCATTCTAGCTAGATTTAGTTACTGCTTTTGCACCCAATGCTCAAGCTCTAAAAAGTGGATTAAGGTGGTTTATGGAATGGATAGATAGAATTTTATTTCTTGCCTGTGGGAGCAACTTTTGGATATCAGTGCGCTAACAGAGTCACACAGTAATTTTAAAAATTGTTACCATATTGATACAAATGAAATTGATGAGTTTGCGTCTTTCTGTATTAAGTCATAGCACAGTTAATCACTATTACATTTTCAAAATTTAAGCAAGTAATTTTTACTTTAGAATCACGTATGTGTGAATGCTGTTGAGACTTTGTTATGCTGTTATTCACAATAGAATAACAACACACTATTTACCAGTTCTCCATTGGTTCTCTTTGTAGAGAGTTTCTGAAATTTACATGAAATTGCTAAATAAACCAATAGAAAATACATTAAAGTATTGTTCAACCCTTGTCAAAGTAGCATTTTGTTAAGTAAAATGGATGGGATGGGAGAACACCTTTCAGCTTATGTTAGACATTTATGGCTAATTTCAATATTTTACTTAGTTTATTTCATTTTTTTAATACAGTGATACCTTGAGATACGAGTTTAATTCGTTCCGTGACCGAGCTTGTAAGTCAAAATACTCTTATCTCAAAACAATTTTCCCCATTGAATGAATTGAAATGTCATTAATCCGTTCCAGACCCCCAAAAAACACTACAATTTTTTTGCTACATGTTTTTAAATAAGAAAAATATACTTATAAATAACAAATATTGTATAAAAACACAATACAACAGAATGTACTGCAATAAACTGGTTTTATTAAGTACAGTACAGTACAATGTACAATGTATAATGTACAGCATTTACCTTGGAGATCAGACGAGTTGAAGATGCTGACGGAGGTGGTGGAGAAAGGCTGAACTGAATGTTATTCACTGATTTTTGTCCTTTTCGCCACACCTTCCTCACTTTCATCTGCAGGGGTTTTCGAAAAATACTTGTCGAGGTCTGTTTCATCCTCCCTTTCAGAATGTTTCTAAAATGCATCATGCAAGTGTCATTAAATAGTGCAGTCACGGGCTAAGTTGAAACTTTTTCTGGGTGTTTCTTTTGAATAAAGTCTGAAAGTTTCTCCCACATTCCCAACATTTCCTTTATCTCACTTGTAGAGATGACTTCCTCCGCCTCCTCCACGTCACTTATTTCTTGCAAAACCTCCGTGTACTGCTGCGTCTGTAGCTCCTTTAGCTCCTCCGTTGTCAGTTCCTCAGAGTGTTCCTCGATGAGCTCATTGATGTCACCTTCATCCATGTCCATGCCCATGGTCTTGCCGAGGGATACAATCTCCTCCACCACTGCCGCTTCGGATTCAAGTCTTTTAAATTCCGTTTCAGACACAACCTCAGGCCACAGCTTCTTCCACGCAGAGGTCAATGTCCTCTTTGTAACACCCTGCCAGGCCAAATCGATAATTCTGAGGCATATCACAATGTTATAGTAGTCCTTCCAGAACTTTTGAAGGGTGAGGTTTGTGCTCTCCGTCACCTCAAAACAGCAGCGGAACAGGTGCTTGGTGAAGAGCTTTTTAAAATTAGAAATCACCTGCTGGTCCATGGGCTGCTGGATAGGGGTGGTGTTGGGTGGAAGGTAGAGAACCTTTATAAACCTGAACTCTTCGAGGATGTCATCTTCAAGGTTAGGTGGGTGAGCAGGTGCATTGTCCAGGACGAGAAGAGCTTGCAGAGGTAGGTTATTTTCCTGGAGATATTTTTTAACATCGGGACCAAAGACCAAATTCACCCACTCCACAAAGAACTGCCTGGTGACCCATGCCCTTGGTTTTGCCCTCCACATAACCTACAGTCTTTCTTTCATAATCTTTTGTGACTTAAAGGCTCTGGGGTTTTCTGAATGATAAACGAGCAGTGGCTTAATCTTGCAGTCGCCGCTCGCATTGGCGCACAGTGCGAGGGTTAGCCTGTCCTTCATGGGTTTGTGGCCAGGCATCCTCTTCTCCTCTGCTGTTATATAAGTCTTCCTTGGCATCTTCTTCCAGAAGAGTCCTGTCTCATCACAATTGAAGACTTGCTGGGGGATGTATCTTTGGCCGCTATAATTCCTGCAAAAGTTTTGAGGTAATCCTCAGCTGCCTTTATATCCATGCTCGCTGCCTCACCATGCCTGACAACGGGGTGAATGCCGGTCCTCTTTTTAAAATTCTCGAACAAGCCCCAACTGGCTTTAAACAGCTTGCCCGATGCCTCGTCTGTTGAAGTGCCTGGGGTCTGCTGCTACAAATCAGTGTAAATCGCTCGTGCCTTCTAAAAGATTATAGCCTCCATCACGGTATCCCCTGCGAGCTGCTTCTCCATCAACCACACAATCAGCAGCTTCTCCATATTTTCATGGATAGATGTCCGCTGCTTAGAAATGATTTTAACGCCCTTGGCTGGCGTTATAGCCTTTATCGACTCCTTCTGCTTCAGTATGGTGCAGATTGTAGAAGTGCTACGCTCGTACTGCTTCGCCAAGTCGACTACACGCACACCTTGCTCATGTTTTTCTATAATTTCTTTCTTTAATTCAATGGACATCATCCGCTTCTTCTTCTCTGCACTGTCCTTCGCACTCACTTTCTTCGCACCCATAGTTGGAAAAACAAAGCTTTGCAAAATAACTGCAAGCACAACACTGAAGTTTCCACTGCGAGCTAACTGCTTAAAGTGAACGAGTGAGTCACGGGATGTTGGGGCGTTCACTGTGGCGAGCTGCATGAACTAGCGGTGGGGTGGGGTATCTGAAGCTGGCTTATAACCCAAATTTTAGCTCTCAACTCTAAGCAAAAAATCGGCCAAGAGACTGCTCGTATCTCAAAAAACTCGTTAGTTGGGACACTCGTAAGTCAAGGTATCACTGTATTTCCTTAATAGCCTTTTTTCCTTAAAGTACTGTTACTCACAGTATTAAAATGATCATTTCTATCTTTTTAGTTTTCATTCTTCTTAACAGTTTCACTTAGAAGTGATCCACCTGAAAAACATCTGATGTTGTTCTTAGCACCCCAATGCAGGTGACAGTTTTCTTTTACATGGACCCAACCATTTCTTTAATGGGTGTCACCATTTCACTAATAGCAACCATATCTGTTGATGGTCACATATATTCATAATGTGTAGTTTGCAGTGTGTTTTATCATGACATTGCTGCTATAGAAGATGCTGGTGGTCTTGATTAAACACCCAAAGTTTGAGAAGCCCTAGGAAAAATCTGTAAAAGACTTGTTGTTGAGCCCTTTACAAAATGTATGTTGTTAGGGAATTTTATTTGGTTCTGGCTTATGGTTTACATTTTTGCTTTGACTATTAGTGATTTGAGACTTTCTGTGTATTCATTTCTACTTGTACATTAACTGTTCCTTTCTGATTTCCCTTAAATATATATATATTGCCCACCTTCTAGTTACTTTGGGCATGCCCCCATTCAGAAAGAATAGTAATTTATAGGACAAGCACAGTGTAACACAGTAGAAAGAGGCATAAACTGTCACCTTTTGCAAAAGGCACCAGGGAGCTGAGCCTCACTCTCCAAATAATGCAAATGAGAAAAACACATAATTGAAATGCAAAACAAATATAAAAAATATAAACAATAAATAAAAAAAGGACATGTATTTCCTTTTGATTACTAGATAGCTAATCAGGAATTCAGGAGTAGAGGACAGTCAGTCAGTCAGTCATTATCCAACCCACTATATCCTAACACAAGGTCATGGGGGTCTGCTGGAGCCAATCACAGCCAACACAGGGCGTAAAGCAGGAACAAATCCCCAGGCAGGGCGCCAGCCCACCACAGGGCACACACACCCACACACACTAGGGACAATTTTAGAATGCCAATGCACCTAACCTGCATGTCTTTGGACTGTGGGAGGAAACCAGAGCAACCAGAGGAAACCCACGGAAACATGGGAAGAACATGCAAACTCCACGCAGGGAGGACCTGGGAAGCGAACCCAGGTCAACTTACTGCGAGGCAGCAGCGGTACCACTGTGCCACCATGCCGCCGGAGTAGAGGACAGGCAAACTAAAAATCAAATAAGCCAAATTAACAGAACAGAGAAAGAACCAAACTGAACTAAACTCAGTCACTATCATTCCCTCAGTTAAAGGGAGACCTACCTTTAGGTTCTTCTAATTTGTTCCCAACAAAAAGAACTAAAAAACAACTATTGTTCCTTGTCTTTGATTTTCTTATTTCTTCAGATGTCCCCTTTCTCCACACAATGACCTGATAAGAAAGTTTTTACTGGCACCAACTTTTACACAAAAAAAATAGCTGGCTGCCATCTTAAATATTGGCAGTACAATGACATCACAGACGCAGTTCTGCTCCCAATGTGGTAGAGATGGAAGCACTGTCAGTAACAATAATATGACCATGGACATGTGCATAGTCACAAAGCCAAAGCGACTACAAGAAAAATCATCAACAAAAGAGTGACCTTTAAAAACAACAAAATGTTCTAAAGAGGGTAACGAAATAAAAAAAAAAAAATAAGTGACACGATTTTATTCAAAAATGCACTAAAGAGTAAAATAGTACATTTTTTTCTTGCACTAAGATTTTGTTGGTCATATGAAAATAAAATTAATTTGTGGGTGCCTATAAAAGAATTAATTTAATTCAATCAAAATGCATAGATTCATTAAAGTAAAATTTCTAACCAGCTTAACCATGGAAAGAAAATGACACATCATATAAAAATTGACAAAACTATGTAGGATAATGGTTATAATTGGAGAAATTTTTAAATTGTAAGAATTATTTTTTTGGAATCATTTACGGAATCATTTGCATTTTAATTAAATTAAATTCTTTCATGGATGCCCCATGATCTTAGTACAAGAAAAAAAAATTACCTTTTAGTGCATTTTTGAATACTATTGTGTTACTTAAAAATATTTTTTAAAAATATTTTTTAGCCATCCTAATGCCACATAGTCCTCGGCACATTACAAAAACCTTGACTTGGGTGGGAAGGTGATTTGACAGAAATGACACTAGCGAGAGAGTGGAATCGAACCTACAATCTTAAAATAAAACGTAGCATTCATTCATGTTTGTTTCTCATTTCAGAAAATCCTAACCATGGTGAAACCTTACATGTGTGAAGTACTGGAAATGTATGTTTGTCTATTGGAAAAATTGAACATTCAATCCTTCTTAGAAAAGCCTAACACTTTATCTACTCAGCCAATATCGCCAACTCGCTAAAAAGAGTATTTCGCCAAATTTGTATATAAATGATGAAAAATTGGTAAAATTAAAAGAAAATATAGTTTGTGTACATTGGTCTCAAACCTTCAACCACTTTAACAAAACGTCAATATCAATTAATCAAAATTACTTTTTTCTTTAATTAATATGTCTACATTGGTCTTGAACCTTCGACCATTGGATCGAAAGTCCTAAGTTTTTATCTATATGTGTGTTGGTTAAAAGCACTATGTATATGTGCAATCACTAAAAGTATAAGGAAATGAGAAATTTAAATTTGATGTAATTAATGTACAGATATCGGGTCAAAACTGATGAAATATTTCACTGTCACAGGAGATCACCATGCATGCTAGTGTTCAAGAAAACTGGTTCAGTAAAAGTGAATAAAAAATTGATTGAAAAATTTGACCCAGACAAAGAGAGAAAGCAAGATGAACAAAATTGTGTAATAATAATAATACAGTAATCCCTCGCTATATCGTGCTTCGACTTTCGCGGCTTCACTCTATCGCAGATTTTATATGTAAGCATATTTAAATATATATTGCAGATTTTTTGCTGGTTTGCGGATTTCTGCAGACAATGGGTCTTTTAATTTCTGGTACATGCTTCCTCAGTTGGTTTGCCCAGTTGATTTCATACAAGGGACGCTATTGGCAGATGGCTGAGAAGCTACCCAACCAGAGCGCGTATTACGTATTAAATAAAACTCCTCAAATATATTGTGAGCACGGGGACTGTTTGCACCCCTAGAGGATACGGCCGCTCCTCAAAAAACGCTGAAAGATTACCTTCACATTGCTCTCTTCTTTGCTGGGTTTACATATGGCTGCTTTATCAAGCGATATGCTTCCTGCACGGTGCTTCACATACTTAAAAGATCAAACAGCACGTATTGATTTTTGATTTTTACTTTTCTCTGTCTCTCTTGCTCTGACATTCTCTGCTCCTGACGGAGGGGGTGTGAGCAGGGGGGCTGTTCGCACACCTAGACGATACGGATGCTCGTCTAAAAATGCTGAAAGATTACCTTCACGTTGCTCCCTTCTGTGCAGCTGCTTCATGAAGCGACATGCTGCACGGTGCTTCGCATACTTAAAAGCTCGAAGGGCACGTATTGATTTTTGATTGTTTGTTTTTATCTGTCTCTCTCTCTGACATTCTCTGCTCCTGACGGAGGGGGTGTGAGCTGCTGCCTTCATTGAAACTGCTTTGTGCCGCGGTGCTTCACATACTTAAAAGCCAAACAGCCCTATTGATTTGTTTTGCTTTTCTCTCTCTCTCTGACATTCTCTGCTCCTGACGCGCACTCCTTTGAAGAGGAAGATATGTTTGCATTCTTTTAATTGTGAGACGGAACTGTCATCTCTGTCTTGTCATGGAGCACAGTTTAAACTTTTGAAAAAGGGATAAATGTTTATTTGCAGTGTTTGAATAAAGTTCCTGTCTCTCTACAACCTCCTGTGTTTCTGTGCAAATCTGTGACCCAAGCATGACAATATAAAAATAACCATATAAACATATGGTTTCTACTTCGCGGATTTTCACCTTTCGCGGGGGGTTCTGGAACTCAACCCCCGCGATCGAGGAGGGATTACTGTAACACACAAAAATGGGTACTACATAGTGCAAACCATAAAATCATAAGGACTACAGTTTGTGCTGTAAACGAAACTACTGTATATGTTCTCATCCATCTTCCAGTGTATTGGGAAACACATTGGTATAACTTTTCACCAAACAGCTAAGATTCTACAGTCCAAAGATATGCTTGTATATTGTCTAAATTTTCCTGAGCACATGTATGGGTATGTTCTGCAGCAGACTATTGACCACCCCAGTCATTTCAACATCCATTGCTCCTACAATAAACTCAGTCTTGCCATGACATTGTACTGCAGCATGGTGGTAAAGAAGTTGCACTATCATATCTTTTGAAAACTGCACTCGAATTTCATCATGGTCAGTGTCTCAGTGTCTGAGTTTTCATTCTCTATAGGTGTCTGTGTGTGTTTTTATTAATTGCTTAGTTTTACCCTAAACATGCAATAATTTTAAGTGTCAAATGTGAACTAACCCCTGTTGGGTCATATGATGCTAGAATTAGGTACAGTATGCCCCTCTCTAAATCTATATTGGATTAAACAGATTCAGGGAATGGATGGACAGATGCTTTTACGCCTTAAATGTACTCCTTAAAACCTACATTTCTCAGAATCTCTTAAAACCTATTTAAAGGGTGACATCTTACTCAATACAAAAGAAGAAACAAAAAACTTTAAGAATAACAGAATTAATTGGTTGTATTTCTAATCCTGATATGGTCTCTTACCTTAGATCCTGATAAATATGACTAGCTTTCAAAATATAGATCAACCTATTGTCCACAAATGAGAATGAAAAATTAATATTTTAATCATGGCATTTGCATTACAGATATGTTGGGAAGGAGATAAAATATTGACATACAATATATGCTAAAAAAACTCTTGTTACTGAGGTTAAAAGTCCTGTGGGCTTAAAAACCATCAAACAAAATTAGATAAACATCATATTCGGGGAATGCTATAGGATGCTGTACTTTTCCGAATGTAACCATAACTACCACTAAATAAATATCTATTAATTTTTACATTTGCCAAGATTATTAGAAGAATTTGGAACAACCGTTAATTAACTCCCTGATGTCATAAAATCACTTTAAACTTAAAAAGGTGCATGTCTTAATGGATATCCAACAGAATTTTTTGTATATTAATAAAAAAACTAAACTGCTATTAATGTGTTTTAAATGCATTGATGCCAAAATAAATGTCTATAGCAAGTGTGAAAAAAATCATTAATCAATAATTATTATGTTGTTGTGATTTATACTTAAACTTGCTTTACAGATATAGTATATGGAGTATATTTTGCTTTATTCATACAGTATATGTATATCGTGACCACCTAGTGCTGTAGCAGTGCCCCAAACCCCCAAGTCACAACTGCACAACACAGTTCTGTTTTTTAAACACAAGATCATCTTTATTTAATACCTCCACTGTTCTCCAAATTCACTTCTGCAATACGGCAGCACGACAATAAATCACTTTCCTCCTTCCTCACCTGTCTTGAAGCCTCATCTACACTTCTCCTGATTCTGACTGCCCTTTCAGGAAATTTGGCTTCTTTTATGCTTCCATTGCACAGTGGAAACACTTCCGGGTTATGCAGAAGACTACAATTCTCAGGCTGCCCTAAGAATATTCCATTAGTGGGATGCTTCCACCATGTGTATGGGGGATGCGTGGGAGGGGTAATATGACTTTGGGCAAAAGAAAGCCCTTGTTCTTCCATTGTAGCATCAATTTCTGGCCACAAACCAACCTCCATTTTGTCCAACACGCCACTCGCAATATAAATGCTGTATATTTAGCACATAAATTACATGACAGTACTTACCTTTGTGACTGAAGTACTGTATGTTGCTTGAATTTTCATGTTACATGAAAAAACATAATTTCAGCAAGTGTAGAAAGGTATCCAAAAGACAAAATTTTGTAGTCTTACTTAACTACTTACTTACTAAATAAAAGCTAGCAATATAAAATCCATAACTCAAACATTATCTGAATATCACACAGAATTTTTTTTTATCCCAAGACATGGATGCAGATCTTATTTTTTCCTTATTGTTTTTGGTGTGTGTTTATTAATTTTTAAATCATTGCTCTGTAGGAGCCAGTTGATATTAGAAGGTTTTGTGGGCTCTGCCAAAAAAGGCTCTGCAATAGCTTCACTTTTACAGTGTAGCATTCAACATTGTAATTCCTATTGCAGAGAAAAAGCCAAAAGTAGTGCATGCCTCTGAAAACAACCAAAACCCAGACCTGCCCATTTCAGGGGGTTTTGGTTCACTGAGCAGGCCTCACCCCCACAAAACCGAGCCAAAGTGAAATAGTAGGCTTCTGGTTTGCAGACACCCAAAAATAGAGCTAAGGCTTTTAAATATCAAAAGTCTCAAAATAGGAACCGGAGGCTGAGGAAGGGGCGCTCCTACAGAGTGATTTCCTGGGAGTAGGAGAGGTCCAATATGTAGTATAGCATGCAGACGCCAAAGGACTGGAGGCGAAAGATGAGTTTAGCACGGCACAGTGCCTGCCGGTTGTGGCAAGTATGGTGAGGGGGACCCAAGCTCAGATGTGATGATTGACTGCACCTGTCGGCAGGTGTCTCCTCCTGTGTATCTATTTAATTGAGATGATTTGAAGCACTGGACTGTTTTGGACACTGCTCATTTGTATTTTTTTAATAAAGGCACTTGAGCGTTTTATACACCTACCCTTAAAGTAAGTGTGTGTCCTCATTTGCCCAGCTCATCTCAAGTCTATGATTATTGATGGTTTTGGGTCAAAGAGGCTCCCAGCAGCGACAATGAACTATGGAGCCGAACTTGTGTTTCAAAGTCCAAAGTACAAACAAGTTCTGTTACATTTAAAGTTTCATTTGAGGGGTTGAAAAAAGCACAAGAAGGCAAAGCTTAGGCAGCAAATCCAGGTGAAGTAAACAAAAAAAAAATCACAAAAACAGGAATTAAAAGAGCAATGCCAAATCTCAAGAAATGCTGGAGCTTCCCTTTCTAAATACTACGTGGGGCAATACTTCAGCTGCATGATCTAGTGGCTCCACCGGCTTTAGCTCTACATAAAGGAGAAAGGGCAGACAACTAACTAAACATATTGCATACAGCATATTAACACAATGCAAAAATACAAAATAATTAATGAACAGAATATAAATGAGAACCATGATAATATAAAGAGACAAAACAAAACCAAGAAAAAAAATCATAATATAATATGCAAAACTACTTTTGAGAAAAAAAACTAAATATAAACTTAAGCCTGGCAACAACCCAGGCTGAAAACACCAAGATTTTTTGGAAGTCTCCCTGTTGCAGCTGTAATCAATACCCAGTTTCACGTTTTTTTTAATTTCCTGAAGATTATCTTTCTTTGGTCAAATCAATCTTGGTAACTGCTGATATACATGTATAGATCTCACAGCTATCCTCAGGAAATTTTGCAGAGGGGCAACATTTTCTGTAAGCCACAAAAGTAAAGAATGTTCCTAGGGATCAATTGAACTAATAAGAAATAGAGGAAAATGATATATTTGGTTGCAATTAAACAGCAATATTACAAAGTAAATGCAAAAAACATCTAATTCCTTGATTTTAAAAGGCATATTTTACAATAAGCATTTCAGTTAGAGGTATTTTATTTGAATAAACTGGTAAAGTCTAAGATTGTGACATTGAATACAGAAGACTATTATTTGCATGTGTAACTGGTGTTCATTGTACATGCTGAGCTCTGCTTTCACTTTGATGAACGTCCAAAACTTTTGCAATATGCTTCTTTGTGTAAACCACCACAAAGGAAAGATCAAAGAGCACACCATCACTTAGCTGTCTCTCCTGTCCCAATCTTCCCCCTTTGTCCCGTGCAGGCTCCTCTTATACCCAGCCTCTCTAATGGGGATGCAGGTATGAACGCGCTGCTCCCTCCTAGGCAATAATGAGGTTCTTGACTGATGCTCACATTCGCACATGTATGGACATCCAGCCAGGCACCTCAATTGTCCCCAGACTGAAACGTGTTAATGCACCCACCCACGCCCAACTGGAGCCTGCATCACACAGGACGCGATTATTTATTTAAAATTAGCACAGTGCCATGGACCATTAATCACAGCGATACATCAGCACTTGTCTTTTTCCCCAGTAATGTTTAATTCCATAGAGAAGTGGTTTCCTCTCAAAAGACAAAATCACAATAAGCTGTTCATGCCATGTAGTTGGTTTCAGTTGGATTTACTGTACAGTAATCCCTCCTCCATCGCGGGGGTTGCATTCCAGAGCCACCCGCGAAATAAGAAAATCCGCGAAGTAGAAACCATATGTTTATATGGTTATTTTTATATATTTTAAGTCCTTATAAACTCTCCCACATGGTTTATAAATATTCCCCGTACAGTTAAACAGCATAAACCCTTTATATTCTCTTAGTTATTAGGTAAGATTCGTTGAAATTATGTATGTAAACACAGTTTATATACTACTCACAAACAAACGTATCGTATATCATTGAGGAGTTTTATTTAATACGTAATACAGTTTTAAACATATTGTAATTGAGTAGGTAATATAAAAATACGTGAAAAATCTATAACATGTAAATGCTGTACATAAAACCAAAATGTTATTTTAAAAATACTGTAGAGCGTCTCTGATATCACATTTGTTACAGCCATTACAATAGACAGGCCACCGGCAATAAATACCAACAATGCAAGGAAAAAATTGTATAAAATGTGTGCACAGTTGCAATAAACGTACATACATGTACTAAGTATGTAGAAAAATAGTTTTGGGTACTCACCAACTTGTCAGATAACGATGACATTTACTGGACAGTCACAGCTGTTCTAAAGGAGCCTCTTCAGGCGACTGTGTAGCACCGCCGTCGTCTTCTTCCACTGAAGGCGTACTAGGCAGTGTTTTGCGTGTAAGGAACATCGTGATGGGCAGTTGCTGCCGCTGCTTTTTCATTTGTGTAAAGAGGTTCCTATACACTTCTGTGGCGCCGTCAAGAGCATTTTTAAATTGCAAAGAATGAATCATTTGCAGGTCCCATTCTTCAACTGATGTCTGGAGATCTTTTGCCATTCGTAGAATGGTCGCTAGACGCTCGAGAGTTAGCACAGCACCCAGGAGCTTAACCGCGTGCTCTGATTGGGTAGCTTCCCATCCGCCAATAGCGTCCCTTGTTTGAATTCAAATGCATCCCTTGTTTGAATTCAAATGGGCAAATCAACTGAGGAAGCACACGTACTGTAGACCGCAGACATCCGCGAAGCAGTGAAAAATCCGCGATATATATTCACATATGCTTACATTTAAAATCCGCGATACAGTGAAGCTGCGAAAGACGAAGCGCGATATAGCGAGGGATCACTGTACTTCAATATTTACTGTATGTGAGAAATCACACAATTAAATAGAAAATGTATGTTTACCTTATTAATTATTTTCAGATCCCTTTTGTTGTCACAAACATGTATCAGAAACACAGAAGGCATTTTTTTTGTCAAAACTCGAAAAGGATGCATTCAGTAAGTATTAGGCTTTTATTTTCCTTTGGTCTTTGCCCTGTTAATTCCAATGTAAAGCAGCAATGCAGGCAAGATATATATTTTTTAATTTATAGAAAATCCTGGACTCTGGCACACAGTTTCAAAGGGCAAAGTTTGTGAAAAAACAACTTCAACTTGAAAAATATCAAACTTATCCTTTAAGGATGTTGAGTTTTTGGACATAGCACATGTCATTTGTATTACTATTTTGTAGCAGTTTTTACAGTGTTAACATATAACTATTTAATTTTCTATTCTTGCATTATGTTTGTCAGGGGAATATTTTTTGTTAACGACAGCCATAGTGTCGTCAAACTATGTATCTTTACAGGAAACAAATGTATTCTGATTTTTTACACAATTTCATGAGAAATTGTTGGACTAGCTCTGAAAATGTAAAACTACCAATAAAATTTCAGGTACTAGGGGAATCTGCATTGACAGATATATTGCTGGGAGTTGTGGTGTTTGCTGTGGAAATTCAGGCTGAACAGATTAAATAGGGTTGCTACTACAGCTCTAGCTGGGGTTTGAGGAACTTCTTAGTCTTACCATTAAAAAATGCTCAAGGGCTGGTGAAATATATTCACTTTGCTACCAGGAGCCCATTCACCTAAGGTGAAATTGTATGCTTTGTCAAAACCCAAACTAAACGCAATAAAAGAATATATAAAACAATTTACAAAACTGATTTATTAGGCTGTCTAGGAGTGGTGTCTGTGATTTTTTTTTCTTTTTTTTTCAGAAAGAGGACAGATACCTCCAACCTTGTACAGATTACAGAGAACTAAATAAAGTTGTGATTAAAAATAACTTCTTCTGTTAATATCTTCCCTATTAAACCAAGCTATGAGCTCCACAGGTTTTACAAAATTAGATTTAAAAGATGCATATAATTTATTTCTTATTAAGAAGTGTAACAAATGGAAGACAACATTCAACACCAATATTTATTCTTACAAATATCACGTGATTCCATACGGTTTGGCTAATGTGCATGCAGGTTTTTAGTCATTTGTAAATTGTGTTCTGTTCGGTCAATTTTTACTAATGCATTAGTAATGCATCAGTATTACACATATTTTTTCCTAAAATATAAGGCTGCATGTTCATTATGTTGAAGTTTTGTGTAGTCTACAGGAAAACATTTTATTTGTCAAATTGGAGAAGTGTGAGTTTCATGGACCCTCAGTTGTCTCTGTCTTAAACTGGAAGGTGCCAGATGGGAAAAAGCTGGTTCAATGATTTATAGCTTTTACAAACTACAATAGGCAGCAGTTCACTAAACATTTAGTTTGTACTACCTCCTGTCATGCCATTAACTAACAACTTATCTCATAAATTTGATGCATTAAGAAAATTAGTCACAATTGTATGTATTTTATGTCACTCAGATGTCTCACTACAGTTTGGACTCACAAAGAATACTAGCAGTATTGGTGTAAATGCCATTTTAACCTAGTGTCTCCCTGATATTGACAAGCTACGTTCATGTAAATATTTTTCTAAGAAACTAAAAACAACGGAATAAAATTATGATGTGGGCACTCAACGTCTCCTGATAATCAAACTGGATCTTAGAGTGGGACTATTGGGTAGGAAGGAGCCCAGCACCCCTCCATCAATTTAATTACCAAACGAACTGGTCAAAGTCTGGGATTATTTGCTTGGCCTACTGTCACTGTGACTCTCACCAGGAAAAAGATGGGAAGATGATGAGTTCAGATGAGAAAAACTGGTCTGTTTAAATCTGTTGAATGACTGAATTCCAGACATACCAGATGGGCATTATTTTTCAGCCAATTTAATTGTATCATTTCTTGTCACGGCAGTGATAAAACCTAGAAAATGGGCGTTCTTTCCAGAAAGCCTGATAATGATGAACATCCCAGTAAACCTGAAAACATTCTGCCACCACAAAGGTTATTAGATGCCACTGTAGAAGGTGCAGAGGATATTTTATCTGCTGTACAAGCAGCCACTTCAGATTAAGTTATCCCACATAATGTTCTTTTTGGCCTTAGTTGGTTAGAGGAAAAATTCTTTGTTGGACTTCTAATTTAATTATTTTTAGACATTCTGGTGTTGCTCAGAGAACTGAGCTTGTGAAGCATTACTTTTTGTGGGACAGCATGCAGCAGGACATTAAAGAATTATGTGTTGTTCTGCGAGGTCTGTAAATGAGCAAAACCTTACCCAGGGAATTTCTATAGATTTATTGTAACCTATCACTTAGTTGACCATGAGAGATGTTGTCTATGAACTTTATTATAAACCTTCCCTCATCACAGGGTTACATCACATCATTGGTCACAGTGGACCAATTTTTGTCCCACTTAAGAAATTATCATCTTCAAGAAAATAGTTAATATCTGTATTAAAGAATTTTTTTGACTTCATCACTTTTTAAGATCTACTGTATCATTTCAGATAGGGGACCTCAAATCATTTCTTGCCGCTGGCAACACTTTTGTTTTTAAAATAAAGATTCACTTGTTTTCAGGATATCATCTCGAGAATAATGGCCAGGCTCAGTGGATGAACATATATTTACAGAAGATATACAGTGGACTACTTTTCACTCTAATTAGAGTATAATTTTGCCATTGGCAGAATTTTTTTTAAGGAATGTGCTATATAAATTCCATCATCAAAATGTTGCGTGTTTGTATGGTTATGAACCATCTCTAGTTAACTTGACATCTGTAGGTTCTCAATTACTGAGTGCAAGGGATTATTTATCTAACTTAAGAAATAATTAGAGAATAATACAGAAGAAACTGCTAAGCAGTTTGAGAAACCCTCCAAAGGTTAGAATTAGGTAGAAGGAGTGGTTTACTCAATTCTGTCCAACATCACATAAACTATCTCTGAAATTCTTAGGGCCCTACACACATTTGAAACACATTAGTCCTGTCACGTACAACATGGTATTCTCTCCTAATTATAAGATCCAGCATTTGTCTGTATATTTCCCAGTTTAAACATATTCATTCTGTTCCCTACAAAAGAAGTTTTCCTCTACCTCCTTAGTACAGATGGGTTGCAAAAAAACAACTTGAAGCACTAAAACATTGTCAAAGTTCCAGGTGATATTTAGTGAACTAATGAAGCTATGACTCAAAAGACTGATCTATGATACATTATCATGATATTCATGCCCCAGAACTACTTCACTAGATTCATCTCCGACACCCTGGAAAAATGGATAGACATGTCCAGAATCCAAACCTTAGAGATGAGGCTTTATACAATTTAGTTTTATTAAGAATGTACTGTATATCTATTGGCGGCACGGTGGCGCAGTGGGTAGCGCTGCTGCCTCGCAGTTGGGAGACCTGGGGACCTGGGTCCTCCCTGCATGTAGTTTGCATGTTCTCCCCGTGTCTGCGTGGGTTTCCTCCGGGCGCTCCGGTTTCCTCTTACAGTCCAAAGATATGCAGGTTAGGTGGATTGGCAATTCTAAATTACCCCTAATGTGTGCTTGGTGTGTGGGTGTGTTTGTGTGTGTGTCCTGCGGTGGGTTGGCACCCTGCCCAGGATTGGTTCCTGCCTTGTGCCCTTTGTTGGCTGGGATTGGCTCCAGCAGACCCCCGTGACCCTGTGTTCGGATTCAGCGGGTTGGAAAATGGATGGATGGATGGATATCTATCTGTTGATTTTTGATGTTTTTCTACTTTTAAAGTTTTATTTGATTACTTTTATTCCACCATTTTTAATTGCAGCCATATTATTATATTCAATGGTGCTCAATTGCCATCATGTGACAGCCAAAAATTTCATTTTGTGATGTATTTAACTTCCGATTTTGAATTGTGACGGGAAAATTTGTCACACATTTTGCTATTTGAAAATCCAGGGTGTCAGGACTGTTAAAGGTGGTTTTGTATATTATTTTTGATTAATAATGGACGCTAAGATAGAAGCTTTATTATTTTTGTGCTAAATAGAGGCTAAGACCTCAATTTTTTATGACCTTTGATTCATTCTCATCACCTTTTTTTGTATTTTTTTCTGATACATTTTTTTGCCATGGCAGAATATTACTTATAATAACCAAAAAAACAAATATCCCCCCCAAAAAAAACGATGGTGGTACTGTTTGGTGTCAATATTTAGAATGGGCAAGTTTACCCTTAACTCTTTCTGGGCCAATTATTTTTTAACAGAACTAATGGTAAATTACTAGCCTAGGCTAGTATTGCAATTGCAAAAACTGCAATTAAGAAACTTCTACTTTTACTTCTTTGGTCATTATCACTTTCACATTGCGTCTGTTTGTTATGAACACAAAGGAATGACTCAGGCTTGTTCCAGACAAGAGCACTTGTGAGACCTTTAGTAACAATTAGGACTAGATTGGCAATTGTCTGTGATTTTTAATTTTAGTTAGCCTCTTGATCTGGTGTATTAAACTGTTGAGAATTCAACTGAACCAACCCCTGCTCAGTAAAAGACCAGGGGCCTCATGTATAACGCCGTGCGTAGAACTCACACTATAACATGGCGTAAGCACAAAAGCGGGAATGTGCGTACGCACAGAAAAATCCAGATGCAGGAATCTGTACGCACGCAAACTTTCACGTTCTTCCACTACATAAATCCCGATCAGCGTGAAAAGTAACGCAATTGCACGCGCCTTCTGTCCCGCCCCAACTCCTCCCAGAATTACGCCTCTTTGAATATGCAAATCAATATAAATAGCCTTCTGTGAAAAGACAATGGGAAAAGCACGGGGGAAAATATAAGAATTTCAGCGAATACCAAGTGGAGGCAAAGGAAAAACGTACTATTTGTTGGTTTAAACAGTGGTATAATCAACAAAAGAAAGTTGATCGAGTGACAGAGTGTCGGAGAAACTCGAAAGATCCAAGTTCACAAAGTCGCACAGTGCCCGAAATAAAAAAGAAATCACATATCAAAGTCGCCGTGAAAAGGCGAGTCATAGCCCGCCGTCTGAGTGTCATATGAAAGCTTATTAGGGTACAGACAAAACAAATAGGCACACAGTGGGGAAAAAAGCACGAAATGTCAACTTTAATCTCGAAATTTCCACTTTAATCACGTAGTTTATTTTGCCATTAAAGTAGAACATCATAAACTTCATCTTAAAATCGTTTATTTTACTAGTTTCTCAAGTAGCATGTTAAATGCTTTGTTCTGTATTTGATCTTCTATGTGCTCTATGTGTGTGAATCACTACGTGCTTCCGTTCTTTCTCTTTCTCCGACAGGACACAGAATCCATTACATTCGTGATATTACAGCTCTCTGAATAATTAAAATATTGAGATGTATACTTGATATCATTTTCATGATGATAGGAATGAAAGCATGTTATTAAACATGGGAACACGGTGGCACAGTGATTGTTCATATCTCATGCAAGAGTCTTGCTGCTACATGTGCGACCTTCGATTAAATAATTTATTACAGAAGTACTGTCTCTTTCAAATGTACTAACCTCCAATTCCTGTCCTAACTTTTCTTTCTCCAAATGCCCAATCGCCACACAATCAGCTCTGTAATAGACGTTAAGCCATCTGTAAGCTTAGAACGCCGATTCTTCAAAACTTTTAAGGAACATTGAAATATCTTCGTAGTACATGTTTAATTATTCTATCCGTCTATCTTTCCAGTGTCGCGTCAGCGCAAGAATACAACGCAATGCAGGAACAATCCCTGAACTAGCTAGCGCTGCGGCACCGTGTCCTCACATGTTTAATTATTAACAATACAGATTATTTAAATGAAGTTAAAGTTTTAGCTGTATAATATAATCAACATTTTTTGCTGCATTTCATCTTAAAAATGATATCATCATATGTAAATACACGCTTCATAAAGTGGCGCAGGTTGTGCAATATTATAACTGTAGTGCAAGTTTACAGTGAGGTAATTGTACTTATAAGTACAAACAGTTCTACAAGGAGCACTTGATGGACTGATTGAGTGCGTTTATAGTTCTTGGGATGAAACTTTTTCTAAACCGCGAAGTCCGCACAGGGAAGTCTCTGAAGCGTTTCGCCTTGGCTCAGGCAGCGTCTGCTTCATGCTGTGTACCGATAATTCTCTTTCTGATCAGCTGCTGCTGTGAGTCCCCACTCAGATACAAATATAAATACTCCGAGTGGTGCAGTGAGAGTAATATGGAAAAAGATGATCTGCTGTGGCAACACCTAACGGGAGCAGCTGAAAGAAGAAGAAGATGCAGTGAGAGTTACAACGCTAAAGCAGTTATGGTATTTGGAATACTATATGGCTATTTCCTGGACCATTATATTGCTGCAGGTTAATTACAATCAGATGCATTACACTAATAAACAATATGCAGTTAGTTTCAGTGTATTTATAAAGCCGCGTCAGGAATGTGGATCTAAGAAAGAAAGGGTGACCACACAGGAACAGTAGCACTGCTTTGACGCTGGGTGCCGCCAGTCTGCAAAACCGAGCGGAGAAATTGCGTACGCCAAGGTATGAGTTACCGTGGAAATGTGCGTGGCTTTATGCCAAGTTTAGGTTTTATACATCGCGATTTGAGCGTGGAAAGGTTCGTACGCAACATTTCTGTGCATACGCACCGTTTATACATGAGGCCCCAGCTCTGTTGATTTGTCCCTAAAATTTCTGCTTCAGCTAACTCTCTTTCGCTACAACAGTTTTGGCTTCATTTCAAATGACTGTAAACACTATAACCACTGCTTTGTTTGGTTGGAAGCACATTATCATCTCAGGATTTGAATTGCAGACAGAAAAAAACATTTTTCTGGCTAATTAGATATGAAGAATATTGTCCACTGCAGTGCATATTACTTGGTCATAAACTTTGTTGTTTGTTTAAAGAAAGTAACATAGAGAGAAACTGTAGGCCTCAGTTGTAAAGGGTAAAAGATGGAAAACTGTGCAAACACACAATGTTGTTCAGAAAAATGTCAGGTAATGTTTGTGCTGAAGGACGTTTTTTAAGTGGAATTTTTTTTTTTTTTACATATTTCTAGTTTATTTTCGACATATACTTGGACAGAGATGCCCACCATGTCATGAAAAATATCATTCAAAAATAATTGATTCTATATTCATAATGATCACTTGTGGTACTAGATGCTGTTTTCCATTCATTTCCCTCCCTACTTCAGATTAAATAATAGGCATTTCACAAATCCAACTTAGTAAAAATGGTTGATTCAGAAAACTGATTTAATAAAGATTATACAAGAGGAATAGGGTAGCTATTCTTAACTGTTATTTTATCTAATCTGTGATAATCAATACATTGCCTTTTCCCCACAAAGAAAAAAGCTGTCCCTATGGGACTATTAGAAGGTGCTATAAACCCATTCTCCAAACTTTCTTGAAAATATCTCTTCAGAATCTCACTATCAGGTTAAGACAAGGTCTGGGTTTTCTTTTTAGGAACAGGAGCATCAGGCAGTAGGTCAATCACACAATTATACTAATTGTGAGGAGATAGCTCTAAAGGCAGATCTTTGCTAAAACATTCTGATATTCTTGATATTTAGAAGGTAAAATGTTAATGTTTCTACACATGATTTAAAGTCTAAGACTTTATGTAGCCAGTTATGTTTACAAAATGTGCCCCATTAACAACTTCTTTATTACACCAATCAATATGAGAGTTATGTTTTCTCAACTACAGCATACTCAAAATAAAATGCAGAATTAAAGAGTTGAATACAAAAAAGGAAATAGACTCACAATGTATTATCCCAGTTTAAAGGGTAAGGATTGGTGAGACATATTCCAAAACCCCTACCTCAATGGGCTTCCCATTCACTGAGAGTACCCATGATAAGTATTGCAGCTGTAACGTTTTAATTTTTCATTAATGAAGAAGAAAGGAGCTTATAAAAATTTCTACAGACATACTGAAATCAACAACTGTTTATTACCACAAGTGGCAAAAGTAAATTCTTAAAGAAAGACTGATTGCCCAAAGCTAGACTCCCAATATTAAAAGATGGATTTGACATTCCACTGTATTTATACAGTATAAAACTCTTCATCTTATATGGTGTTTTTTGTTTTGAATGTATTAAAACATCTAAAATATATAATATTAATATATAGGAACACTGAGTATGAAAAGAAGTTTGGTTAAGGTTTTTGTTCTTTTACTGTAAATAGGAAAGTAAATACTTACAAAACACCTTAACTGCAGAAAGAAAGCCATGTTGGAAAGGCATTAATTATATCTTTCTATCCCACAACCTCTTTCTTTCTTTTTTTTTTTTGCTTCTTCACAAATAAAGTCAGGAAGTGTATTTCCTTGAAAGTTGCTGTGTCATTTCTTTAATTTCAAACAGAATTTCCAGCAAAAGTAAAGGAAGGACTATTCCCATCTTCCCCCACCCGCTTCCCCTTTCAAAGATTAGGCATGGATTTTTACTAATCAGTCTAACCACTGTTAAAAAATCATCTATTCTCACAAAAGCCTCTTCTCTGTTTTTATTTTTGTTGTTCGAGCCTATATCAGGATTTTTTTTCAACAGAACCATGAGTCAATGCTGTATTTTCAAAGTTATAGCTCTGACAGAAATCCAGTTATTGCCGGTAGGTAACACAGTAATTCTCTTTGCAATGTATTAATATGTGCTTTACAGGATCTATCCCCTCCAAGCGTCTCTCTAGATGTGTTTTGATACTTTTATATTGGGTGTAAATTGCTTTCTTAAAATGCAAGATCTGGCCTAAAGAATGTCCTAATTATTGCATGTTGAAGGGTTAATGAATAACTTAAATGGTTTTTAGTAAAGGATTCTTAGCAGCCTTACCTTACTGTTTTCAGACCTTGAATGTTTAAATGGTTAAATTCCATTTAGATTGATGAACAAATATATTTAGAATTTGAGTGTTTATGGCAGCAACACAATAATATGCAAGTGAGTGTGTGTGTATTTTTACTTTAAAAGACATGCCCAGCTATGCTGTTATTTAGTATGACAAAATTTTACTCCTTACATATTGCTTGAATGCTTTATGAATTTGGCATTTCAGAATCACTGCTAAAATCCTTTATGCATTTCAATTTTTTGTACAATGAAATAATGGAAGGAATCATTGTATTAAAGCGGTCTGACCATGATTTGGTGGAAAATGAAAATTTTGTGTTGCTGTTGTTAACTTAGTACTATTTAATAACATTTATTTCTAATTCAGATGTTAATAATCAGTATGAAATCCTTTACTCACCCTATACATCAACTGTGAGTGTATCTGTTCAATAAGTGTTAAAGAGACCATGGGAGCATACCACCCTACCCCACCACACCACAAGATAAAAGAATGTTGCTGAACTAGACAAGCAATATGAATTGATACTAATGGTTCAAGTCAATGACAATGGCTTGTCCAATGTAGAATTGGCCGGGCTTACATTTTATATTAACAGATATTTTCCAGCCTTCCATTTACTTTCAAATTAACTTAATTAAGATCAGGAATGTGGTAGCTGGAGCCTATCCCAGTTGCACTCGATAACAAGAAGAAGCCATTCCAGAAGCAGACAACAGTCCATTGCAAAGAACCTTCACTCATTTGGGGCCAATTCAGAGTCTCCAAGTCACCTAACCACATTTTTATGATGTATAGGGAAAACTACACTATTTGATGAAAAGCCCACTCACACAGGGAAAATTTGAAAACCCCAGAAGATAGTATCTAGGTGAGGATTGGAACCCAAGATTTTGTAGCTCTGAGTAGCATTTTCATTTAATGTGAGTGGGCTTTTTGGAGCATAATTTTTATTTTTTGTCTTAGAATGACAAATGACAAAGCCATCTCACATGGTAGATACCTGCTGTCATTATTGTGTATAGCTAAGCCTTGTGGGGAACAAAGACATTACATAGCTCATATGCATTTCCTTATAATTTATTGACACGTGTATTTATCCCCCTGACATATTAAAAAAAAACAGATTTTTAGTAATAATTAATAATAATTGCACCTTTATAGTCAGTGTTTTAATGATTTGTTGGAGGCATTTTACAAATATACACTTAATAATCATCATCATCCTAACAGTAATTAATTATATTTATATAGTGCTTTTCTAACCTACTTAAAGTACTTTAGTATATTACACACGGAAGCAGTCCCTGCTTACCATTTCTCTATTTTTACTCATACAATACATCATTCTCAAACAGATTTAATTAATGCCATCATTTGTCTTGTTATCCATATGATTCACTTATTCATCAAGTTTTTCAAATATGACACATATTCAGACTAGCATATGATGCTGTACTTTTAGGTTTTAAATACTTTTCATCCTGTTTTAAACAGGAATAAAGGAAAAACAATAAAGAAAAGACATGTCAGGCATGAAATGTTCTTGCAAGAAACTGAAATAATAGTGTTTAGCATTAAGATTACTGACTGTATTTTGATCTCTAATGTACATTGAAATGTTGACCTATCATGCCCCAATGGCTTATAGAGTTAACTATATATTAACTTAAAAAGATATATGATACGTAAAATAATACTTACAGAAAATTGAAAAAACTTCTCAGCACAAAAAGAAAAAACAAAACAGTGTGAAAGGTTTGGGTTACCAAAGGGTTGTAATGGACGTTTCCTTCAAAACAAGCACAACACCAGAGCCCCTTACTGTAGTTCAGTCCATAGAATGATAGGGACTTTCTGTTTAGGGATACGTTTATGCATATAGGGGTGTGGTCAGAGGCAGGATGCTCTTCATCCATGGCATTTGTCCTTGGGTGTTGGCACATGCAGATCAATAAGCTGCTTGGGTACCATTTTGCACAAACTTTACAGTACCCCAAATCATCATGCACTATTGCATGTGCAGATTCATAGCTAAAATCCAAATGTGCAGCAACAGTAAACAATCTAATCCATTGGTCTTCTCTGAGGAAGCTGTTCACCCTGTCGATGTGGACTTGTGTGTGCAATGTTGATGGTTGACCAGACTGAGCTTTGTCTGTAACATTTGTTCTTCCCATGTTAAACCTTTCTACCCATTTATAAATATTTTGTTTAATCCTGTTATCACTTCTGTACTGAGGCAGAATCCTTTGGTGAAATTCAGCAGGTTTCACTCCATCTGCCAAAAGAAATCTCTTTACAGCGCGTTTTTCAACTACAGTATGGTGCAATCCTGCAGTGGAGTGTCCATGTTAGTTTGACCTTGGCCTCAACTAGACTAATGGCAAAGCACTGTGCTGTGCGTATTCAGATTACCCATAAGTTATAACAAAGATGCTGCATTACATCAACTTCTATCTGATGAGTTTACTGCACAATTTTCAAATTGGCCTTTCCCCTTACCTTCTGATTTACCTTTGTGTGTGTATGTATATATGTATGAATAAAAAAAACGCAGACTTAAACTTCTTGATTTTATTATGGCTGTCCAGTTCCATTGTGCTCATTCATGTGTTTGCACTCCAATTTGAGCTTGTTTAGTCTGCTGATAGTGATGAGGCTCCACTGTGCTCTTTATCCTTATAGTAAGGCATTTTCAGTTGGGAAGCCACAGAGGAAGGTTTGTGCTAAATGAACTATCTTCAAAAATGTTTTCAAGTAAAATGACCTAGAGTTATTTCTGGTTAATGTCTGCATGAAATTTTTATATTTTTCTTCAGTCAGCATGGGACTTCTGTGGGTTTTCTGGATTCTTCCTACACTGCAAATATCTAAAAGCTTACTTGAGTGCTGGACTTGGTTTGGTGTTAATTAGCAGGTTTGTGTGAATGTGTATGTATATGATCTATAGTGGACTGAGAGGTAATCCATGGCAAGTTTTTGCCTTGGGCCCAGTATATCAGGATCCACCAACAGTAAATAAAGGATGAAGGCTAATATAAAAATTGTGGTTGATAAAACAACCAAGTTGTTTATTGTTATAAATTTGTATAGTTTCTCTGAAGTTGATACTTTTAATTTTTCAGGAGTTTGTTTAATATTATAAGTGTATTTCTAAACAACCCTCACCAAAATAGCATCTAAAAACAATTTAAAAAAATCAGAAATGAAAAAAAAAACACACTGATAATGCTTTGGATTTAAACTGCAATTTCATCTAAGTATCTCTGTATAAGCCTCCCTTCACTTGACACTTAGGATTTGAACCCATGCCCTGTCCTCTGCATAAAGAGCACTTTTTGTTTTAGATGTGAGAAATACATAACCTAACAGATCTGAACTCTGATTTGTGTCTGATGCTGCATGGATTGACTTTGTCTCCTCAGAATCTTGTAAAGCAGACATAGGTGCTGAGTGTGGGTGTGTGCTTAAGTGCTCTTTGCCGCTCCAGGCTCCAGCATATGCCCCTTTTAAAGATCAATTAAAATATGAGTTTTCTCTATCCCATAAACTCCTTGAACCTCTTAAATGTATTCAATCAAACATCCTATATTCAGTGTAATTTAAGTATTGACCTGGGAATGTTATTTGCAATTACTGTCAGCACAACATTTTATACTATATATCTAGTAGTGTACAGTAATCCCTCCTCCATCGTGGGGGTTGCGTTCCAGAGCCACCCGCGAAATAAGAAAATCCGCGAAGTAGAAACCATATGTTTATATGGTTATTTTTATATATTTTAAGCCCTTATAAACTCTCCCACACTATTATAAACATTTCACGCACAGTTATACAGCATAAACCCTTTGTATTCTCTTAGATATTAGGTAAGATTCGTTGAAATTATGTATGTAAACACAGTTTACATACAGTAAAACCTAAATATTATTTTAAAGATATCGAGCATCTCCGATATCAATACGTTACAGCCATTACAACAGACAGGCCACCAGCAATAAATATGTACAATACAAGAAAAATTGTATACAGTAAAATGTGTGTACAGCGACACTAAACTATGTACATGTAATAAGTACTGTACGTAAATAATTAATTATGGTTACTCACCAACAATGACACGACGACTTGTCCGATAACGATGAGTTTAATTTTACTGCACAACAAAGGATAGCGTTACAGCTCTTCTAAAGGAGCCTCTTCAGGCGACTGTTTAGCACCGCCGTTGTTCTTCTTCCATCACTCTTCAATCCAAATCCCTAAAGCAGATTCCATCTTATCTACTGCCTTATCACGTCCACTTGTAACTCGTTTTGCGCCCTGATTAAAGGACACTGCGGCCGTAGATCTTATATGCTTTTCCTTCTTTTTAAATAAAAAGAATCGTGGACTCATTGATGCTGTAATTGTGTCCTGCAGCGGTGTAGCTGTTCCCCTCCTTCAACATATCCAAAACTTTTACCTTTTCTGCAATCCTGAAGCATTAGCAGTAACGTGCATTAATTCTGAATGAGTGAAATTAGACTTCCTGGTTAATGCAGCACTCCGTTGCTGAGCCAATCAGCAGCACACAGGAACTTAACCGCGTGCTCTGATTGGGTAGCTTTTCAGCCATCCGCCAATAGCGTCCCTTGTTTGAATTCAAATGCGTCCCTTGTTTGAATTCAAATGGGCAAATCAACTGAGGAAGCACACGTACTGTAGACCGCAGACATCCGCGAAGCAGTGAAAAATCCGCGATATATATTCACATATGCTTACATTTAAAATCCGCGATGGAGTGAAGTCGCGAAAGACGAAGCGCGATATAGCGAGGGATCACTGTATATATATTGTGGAGATTCAGCCCGGACACAAACAGGCAGACACTGATAGTTCCAACACACACGTATTTATTTACATAAAAGTGTCCTCAATAAAGTCCCGCACAGCACACAGTGCCCCTGCACCAAACACCCTTAAAGTTCGGGCCTTCTAATGGACCTTCCTTTCTTCACCGCCTCTGTTCCTCTTTCCCGAGCTTTGTCCTCTTCCTCCCGAATCCGGCTACTGACTGGAGAAAGGTGGCCTCTTATATTCACCCGGATGTACTCCTGCTGCCCTCTGACAATCTTCCTGAGGCACTTCCTGGTGTAGCGGAAGTGCCACATGAGCACCCGGAAGCACTCCGGGTGTTCCTGGTATTCCTTCTGGCAGCACTGACATCCACGGGCCCCTACAGGGTTGAGCTTCCATGCTTAGTTCCCATGGCCCCCATATAAACCAGGGCGGCTGCCCTCTTGTGGTCCGGGGGAGGCACAGTCCCTCTCCCGGTCCTTCCAGAAGTCCCGGCTGGAAGACTCACACAATTCCCAGCCGACCGCCACATTATATATATATATATCTGGAGTAAAGGTCTGTGATACGGTTTGCATATTTGTAGCTAGAGATCCACAAAGGGAGAAAATGAGTTATGTATCTTAAAATAGTTTTTTATTCCTAAGCTTTTGACAACCTACCAGGTGTCATCATCAGAAGAAAATGATTAGACATACAGGAATCAAACAACAACAACATTTATTTATATAGCACATTTTCATACAAATAATGTAGCTCAAAGTGCTTTACATGATGAAGAAAAGAGAAAAAAAAGACAAAGTAAGAATTAAAATAAGACAACACTAATTAACATAGAATAAGAGTAAGGTCCGATGGCCAGGGTGGACAGAAAAAACAAAAAAAAACTCCAGATGGCTGGAGAAAAAAAAAAATCTGCAGGAGTTCCAGACCATGAGACTGCTCAGCCCCCTCTGGGCATTCTACCTAACATAAATGAACAGTCCTCTTTGTATTTATGGTTCTCATGGAAGGACTTGATGATGATGGTCATGTAGACTTCTGGCTTTTAATCCATCAATGTAGGAACATCATGGTGCTTTGATTAGGTGGTGGTCGCCACCACAAAAAATCAGAAAAAGAAACAGAAGAGAGAGTAGGGGTTAATATGGATTCTAGAGGCACCATGAATAGTTATAATAATTAATTGAAAATACAGAGCATCAGCATTAAACTAAAATGAAGTTATGAGAAAGCCATGTTAAAATAATGTGTTTTCAGCAGTTTTTTGAAGTGCTCCACTGAATTAGCCTGGTGAATTCCTATTGGCAGGCTATTCCAGGTTTTAGGTGCATAACAACAGAAGGCCGCCTCACCACTTCTTTTAAGTTTAGCTCTTGGAATTCTAAGCAGACATTCATTTGAGGATTTAAGGTTACGATTTGGAATATAAGGTGTCAGACATTTCGATATATAAGATGGAGCGAGATTATTTAAGGCTTTGTAAATAATAAACAGTATTTTAAAGTCAATTCTGAATGACACAGGTAACCAGTGTAGTGACATCACAACTGGAGAAATGTGCTCGGATTTACTTTTCCTAGTTAGGATTCTAGCAGCTGCATTCTGCACTAGATGCAAACGATTTACAGTATGTCTTTTTTGGGTAGTCCTGAGAGGAGTGCGTTACAGTAATCTAGTCGACTGAAAACAAAAGCGTGAACTAATTTCTCAGAATCTTTCAATGATATAAGAGGTCTAACTTTTGCTATGTTTCTTAAGTGAAAAAATGCTGTCCTAGTGATCTGATTAATATGCGAATTCAAATTCAGGTTACAGTCAACAGTTACCCCTAAATTCTTTACCTCCGTCTTAACTTTTAATCCTAATGCATCAAGTTTATTTCTAATAACCTCATTATATCCATTATTGCCAATCACTAAAATTTCTGTTTTCTCTTAATTTAGCTTGAGAAAATTACTATTCATCCAATTAGAAACACAAGTATGACATTGTGTTAGTGAAACAACAGAGTCGGGGTCGTCAGGCGCTATTGATAAATACAGCCGCGTGTCATCAGCATAGCTGTGGTAGCTCACGTTATGCCCCGAGATAATCTGACCTAACGGAAGCATGTAGATCGAAAAGAGCAGCGGACCCAGGATAGAGCCTTGTGGAACACCATATAGAATATCATGTGTCTTTGACTTGTAATAACCACAACTAACAAAGAATTTTCTACCTGCCAGGTAGAATTCAAACCAATTTAAGACACTGCCAGAGAGGCCCACCCATTGACTAAGGCGATTTCTAAGAATATTGTGATCAATGGTGTCAAATGCGGCACTCAGATCTAAGAGGATGAGAACAGATAAATGGCCTCTGTCTGCATTTACCCGCAAATCATTTACTACTTTAACAAATGCAGTTTCTGTACTGTGATTTGTTCTAAAACCCGACTGAAACTTATCAAGAATAGCATGTTTATTAAGGTAGTCATTTAGCTGCATAATGACTGTCTTCTCTAAAATTTTACTTAAGAAAGGCAGGTTAGAAATGGGTCTAAAATTTTAAAAAGCAGAGGGGTCAAGATTATTTTTCTTGAGTAGGGGTTTAACTGCAGCAGTCTTAAGACAGTCTGGGAAGACCCCCATATCTAATAATGAGTTTACTATGTCAAGAATACTATCAGTTAGTACGCCCGATACTTCTTTAAAAAATCTTGTTGGTATTGGGTCAAGGACGTGGGTGGAGGGTTTCAGTTGAGAAATTATTTTATGTAAATCAGGTAAATCTATCCTGGTGAAAGAATTTAATTTGTTTATAACGGAGTACGGAGGCTTAAGGGGATCCACAGTGTTGGGGAGATATACTATATTATTTCTAATATCATTAATTTTTTGATTGAAAAATACAGCAGTAGCCTCACAAGTTTCACACTGGAAGTATTTTGGAGGCATTCCTTTGAGTTACCTGGGTTTAGCAGACGATCAATCGTAGAGAATAAGATTCTGGGATTACTAGCATTGTTATTTATAATCTTAGAGAAATAGCAGCACCTCTCAAGACGGACTGTGTTATTGTATTGTTATTTTAACCTTCAATATCTCATAGTGGATAGTTAGTTTAGTTTTTCTCCATTTACACTCAGCTCTATGACATGTTCTTTTTAAATCAGACACTCTTTGGGTTTTCCATGGTATAACAATGCTCGAAGATTTTTTAACTGTCTTTTCATGTGCAACTATGTCAACAGCAGCTCTCACCTTAGTATTAAATTTTTCTACCTTACTATTTACATTATCCTCATTATTGTAGTCAGCACTATAAATGGACTGGTTGCTTAGAATGTTTGTAAATTTTAAAGCTGCTGATGAATCAAAGAAGAATTTTTTAACAATACGCTTCTCATTAATGGTTTCTATCAATATTTCTATATTAAATAGTAAAAGAAAATGGTCTGATAGACCAATATCAATGATCTGCTTTACATCAACTTTTAGTCCTTTGGTAATTACTAAGTCTAACGTATGACCTGCTTTATGTGTTGGCTGATTAATGAGCTGTCTCAAATCAAAAAAGAGTCCAAAGGCAATATATAGCTAATGACGGGTGGAGGTGGGGAATGACTAATAAGGTGGGGTTTGGAAGGTGTTGGTCACAAAGTCTTTATTATTTGGATGTTCTTCTTTTTAAGCCTGCATATGCTGGGTTCAAGTCCAAATGTCTGTTTCATTAGACAGCCATGATTCAGCCAGCTCACTGGCAGTGAAACTTACTTTCACAGCGTCCTAGTTAAACATGTGTCCAGTGGAACTTGCATGTGTGTAAATTAGAAATCGTGGGTCTTTTCTTCTGATAGCATTGCAATGTTCCTGTAAAAGTTGTGAGTATTTTTGATGTTTGTCCCATGTACACCACTGGGCATGCACTGCACGGAAGGCTGTAAACTAAGTTTCTTGTCTCTGTGGTTGATTTTGTGCCTTTGGCATTGAAAAGGACAGTAAGTAAAGTGTTTGCCGGTTTGTGTGCTATCTTGATTCAAGATCTGGACAGGATGTGTGCTGTACTTTGTGACACGCTACAGTGATAAGGGAGGGTGTGGTAAATGTGGTGAGGGAACAAGTTGGAGTTGACTGCTGAGATCTGTGGCGTCTCCCATATAGACATTGGTTAATAAATGTCTTGAGGTAGCTGTTTGATGTAAACAGACAAAAATGGTAACGTCTTTCATTCTTTTTTGTGTCCATTGTGTTACAAAGGATGTTATGGGTTACAATGGGTGTTAATATATATAAAATATATATACATACTCAGAGAGAGAGAGAGAGAGAGAGAGAATGATTACCTTTAGCTTTAATATGTTTCTACTATATAATAAAGCACTAAGGTCTGCCTGTCCAGTCCTCCTGAAAAATCCAGTTAGTCAGTTTGGCTTGGTGACATGACAGAATTGGAAGTGTGAGAGTGAAACTGAAGAAAAAGAGTAAAAGCATATGAGACATGCTGAAAGAGTGGCCTTCAAAAATGGCAAGTACAAATCCAGACAGAAGACAAGAAAAGGATCTTGAGAATAAATGACAGAGCCTGAGAAGCAGGCTTTACAGGAAAGCTCTCAAGAGACGGAGCATCAGTTAAGGGTTGTTCATACATGCAAATAGAGAAGAAAGAACACAGAAGGAATACATAGGGCAAGAGGTAGCAAATATTTTTTTATTTATTCTGTTATCTGTCTTTGACAGGTAATGTGGCTAGAAGTGAACAAACAGCTCCTTTGTATGCAATTATTCATTCCACTTCAGAGTTGCAGTGGGCCAGACCCTATCTTCGCAGCACTGGGTGCGAGCAGTGGCCATGGTTCAAGTCCATAACAGCGCAACATTCTGTATATGCACATGTTTCTGACCAATTATGGGTTCAGGTTATTTATTTTGCCAGCATAATTTGTATTCGGCTGGGTCACAAGTAGTGTTGATTGGCCAAAGCCTTTTCCACAGCCAGTGACCTTGTTCAGTGGAAATTCACTGTGTAGTTGGCTTAGACAAACATTTTTTTCCTAGTGCCCCAAACATCCAGCGTGACATCATAAAAGCCAGCATGACATCATATAGCTGTAGCAGACATTTGTAGAACTTTCACACATGCCTTCTGTAAGATTGCGGCCAATCTGCTTCAGTTTTCTTTATTCCGCATGCCTAAAAAAAAAAAATAATGAGATCTGCCACCAGATATATAACACAGATCAGATGGCAGTGCAGCACAGCATGGCTAATTTTTATGCATAATTAGCTATGTACCCAGCTACCTGTCAAAACAAACCTTAAAGGAGCCCTCCCCTCATCAGAAGACAGAAGAGACCCAGTGAAATAATAACACAATATTTTTTACTCTTTACAAGGTGTTTCTTTCTTTTTGATAGAAAAGTACAAAGCATCTGCACATACACATGAGAAAAAAAACCAAAACATTCCAGCTGCACCTGGAGCCACAATTACAAACAATGAAACAGCCAGTCAATGATCTGCATTTTATTAACTGATCGCTAGTTTGTGACCATTTGTTGTGTTTTGTTTGTGGTATTCATTCTGTCTACCTCTTATGTTGTTTGAGACACAGTGGTGCAGTGGTTAGCACTGCTGCCTCACAGCTCAGATCACATTTTTGTCCACAATAATTGATTGGGCACAGTTGGCAGATACTTCCATAGCCCTTGGGGACACTTAAATGACCATAAGCTTCATCATAATCTACTCAAAAGTAGTTCAGGTCTTCCTTCCCTATTGACCTCCATATATTTAGAAGAGTTTGGCAACATTCCCAAACATTTCTGTGGTTTTACCAATCTTGTGGCAAAACTCTGCAGGGCTCGCTCATCACTAGTCACAAGGTTTCAGTTCAGGGTTCCATTTCATGCAGCTTTAAGGGAAGGAGAAGCTTATATGTAATACAGTATGTATACACATATTAAAGTATCTGAAGTGAAACTAGGACTTGTAAACAAGTAAAGAATGAACACATTTGGCATACCCTACCACTCAGAAGGTATATCAGAGGAGAAACCAATAGTTGTTTTCCCAGGCAAAAAGTGTGTGGAAGAAAACTGGAAATGTTGCAAAGCTAGCTTCAAATTAGATTTCAAGAGCTGCATGTCAATGCAAAAGACATATGGCTTTTTCAGAACCCCTTTTATGACAATATTGAAGCTGTTGATTCAGTTTACCAGATGGAAAGGGCTGAACTACAAAACTGTGATGCTCTGAAAGATGCATTCAAATCATGCCCCATGACTGATATTTATGCTTCTCCCCTTTGAGGTTTACCCAAATCTAAAAAAACCTGCATTCAAAATGACAACCATTTTTGGAAGCAGCTATACCTGTGGGAAGACCTTTTCAAGAATGAAACATCTCAGGATCTCCAACCAGATTCAAATTTGCTGATGCACACTTGTATCACCTATTATGACTGGCAATGACAAACATGTTAGTTAAAACTCCTTATTTTAAGTAATACTTTATTTAGTCTTGAATTATTTAATTTAAATAATAAACATATATACTATAGCAAAATCATGGAAATGCTATGGAAATTCGTCAAACTCAACAAAATGTATTAAAATCAATGGAGAAGAAGAAGCTAGTTTTGAGTGGATTATAATGGTACAATGTTTTTTTAGTTTTCCCAAAGGGCTTGGGAAATATCTATCAACTATGCTGAATCAATTACTGTGGCCAAATAGGATATCTGAGCTTTGAGATAGCATTGCTAACTACTGCACCACTGTGCCTCAAACAACAAAAAGACACAGACTGAACG
Organism: Erpetoichthys calabaricus; assembly: GCF_900747795.2. Classification (NCBI taxonomy): domain Eukaryota; kingdom Metazoa; phylum Chordata; class Cladistia; order Polypteriformes; family Polypteridae; genus Erpetoichthys; species Erpetoichthys calabaricus. Next base: position 212,530,099 of record NC_041394.2, on the reverse strand, counting down.
ATAATCATAATTAAAATATAGCAAAGGGCCACAAACTAGCAATATGTGAAAATTAAAATTAACTAAAATAAGTAAATACAAATGTATATATATTTTTACTTATAATATACAGTATATATCTATATGTCTGAATCTCAATCTGATTATTTCGGTGGTCACCTACCAGGTAACGCTTGTGGTTAGTCAACCATTCGGCAAATATCCTCTACATCCTCTGAGTTGCGAGATGTTTCGCTTGAAAGTTTGTGAACCCTTTAGAATTTTATAAATTTCTGCATAAATATGACCTAAAACATCATCAGATTTTCACTCAAGTCCTAAAAGTAGATAAAGAAAAACCAGTTAAACAAATGAGACAAAAATATTATACTTGGTCATTTATTTATTAAGGAAAATGATCGAATATTACATATTTGTGAGTGGCAAAAGTATGTGAACCTCTAGGATTAGCCGTTAGTTTGAAGGTGAAATTCGAGTCCGGTGTTTTCAATCAATGGGATGACAATCAGGTGTGAGTGGGCACCCTGTGTTATTTAAAGAACAGGGATCTATCAAAGTCTGCTCTTCACAACACATGTTTGTGGAAGTGTATCATGGCACGAACAAAGGAGATTTCTGAGGACCTCAGAAAAAGAGTTGTTGATGCTCATCAGGCTGGAAAAGGTTACAAAACCATCTCTAAAGAGTTTGGACTCCACCAATCCACAGTCAGACAGATTGTGTACAAATGGAGGAAATTCAAGATTATTGTTATCCTCCCCAGGAGTGGTCAACCAACAAAGATCACTCCAAGAGCAAAGCGTGTAATAGTTGGCGAGGTCACAAAAGACCCCAGGGTAACTTCTAAGCAACTGAAGGCCTCTCTCACATTGGCTAATGTTCATGTTCATGAGTCCACCATCAGGAGAATACTGAACAACAATGGTGTGTATGGCAGGGTTGCAAGGAGAAAGCCACTGCTCTCCAAAAAAACATTGCTGCTCATCTGCAGTTTGCTAAAGATCACGTGGACAAACCAGAAGGCTATTGGAAGAATGTTTTGTGGACGGATGAGACCAAAATAGAACTTTTTGGTTTAAATGAAAAGTGTTATGTTTGAAAATTTAGAATGCTAAGATAAATACTTGATATCATTTTCATGATGAAATTCATTAAAGCAGGTATTACACATGCACGGTAGTGCTGCTTCCTCGCAGTAAGGGGTCCCCAGGTGTACGTTCAGTGTAGAGAACTTTATGGCAGGTGTGACGAGGCACCAAAAACTGGATGTATGAATGGGTATTGCATAAGTTTAACTTAAATATTGTGTAAATGTTGGGTTCGTGATCTGGTGGTCGGAGACACGAACACAGAATTCAATAGATGTTCTTCTGAGTGGGCTTTCTTTATTGCATGCATGCTGTCTGTCTGACATACCAAACCCCCCAGTTCCTATCCTTCCTTTTTCTTTCTCCACATAACTAATAACCACACGATAAACGTCTTTGTGAAATTAAAACTAGTTATAAATTTAGTCCACGGAGTGTCCAGAACTTTAAAAAAATCTTCATTATACATGTTTAATTATGCCATCCATTCAGGGTTGCACCCATCCCAGCAAGCATTGTGTGTGAGGCAGGAGCAAATTCTGAATGGGGTGCCAGCACATCGCTGGGTGAATACGAGCAACACATACACTAGTAGGGTCAATATAGCATAACAAAACCCCACATCCTACATGGCTTTGAAAGGAAACTGAAGCACGCTGAGCAAACCCACTAGAAAAACATGCAAATTCAAGGCAGGGAACACCCGAGACACCCTTGCTGTGAGGCAGCAGTGCAACCTCCACACCACCGTGCCCCCACATGATTAATACATGCTTTAATGCATTTCATCATGAAAATGATATCAAGTATTTATCTTTAGCATTCTAAATGTTCAGGGAGCAGGAATATCATGAAATTAATGTATTCTGTGTGGTGATTGCTGCCTGTGCCTCCTCTTAGTGCAAGAGGAAGTCAGTTTAAGAAGCACGTAGCGATTAACATGGCTCGGGGAACACTTAACACAAAGCATTTAATGTCCTACGTAACTTATGACAGGGTTTGAGAAAATCTAGTAAATTAAATATTCATTTTAAGATGAAGTTTAGTTTACAATGTTCTACTTTAGGGCGGCACAGTGGTAGCGCTGCTGTATCGCAGTTAGGAGACCTGGGTTCACTTCCCTGGTCCTCCCTGCGTGAAGTTTGCATGTTCTCCCCGTGTCTGCATGGGCTTCCTCTGGGTGCTCCGGTTTCCACTCACAGTCCAAAGACATGCAGGGTAGGTGGATTGGCGATTCTAAATTGTCCCTAGTGTGTGCTTGGTTTGTGGGTGTGTTTGTGGGTGTCCTGTGGTGGGTTGGCACCCTGCCCAGGATTAGTTCCTGCCTTGTGCCCTGTGTTGGCTGGGATTGGCTCCAACAGACCCCCATGACCCTGTGTTTGGATTCAGCGGGTTGGAAAATGGATGGATGGATGTTCTACATTAATGACAAATTACGAGAATAAAGTCAACATGTCGACTTTAATCTCGACATAAACGGTGAGAATAAAGTAGAAATGTCGAGAATAAAATCAACATGTCATCACACTATTACACAGTACCCAGGTACATTACACAGTATTGAAAAAAAATAAAACAAGTACAACTTGGCTTACAGTATTATCTAGTAGTATAGAAACAGTATTCACACATTTGAACATAATGGTGCACATCCGACCTTTTAAAACCAAAGTATCACCAGACAACAAAAATGGCTCCTTTTTTCGGCAAAAGTTCTTCTATGTCATCATGTTCAAATTTATTGTCTGCTACAGCTTCAGTTTCAGAATGTTCTCTGTCCATTTTCACAGTTCAATACCTCCACTAACGCATGTACTCCGTTGCATGTGTGTTTAGCGCTGCAACAGTGAAAAAGGTCCCCCCTTAAACAGTTTCCCGCTGCGCCACGTTCCAAATGTTGTTTAGGCTATTTAAACTGGTGTTGCAGTATAAGAACAATACATATCATAACAAAAATTAAAAACATTTTTTGGTATGAACCGGTATACCACCCAGCACTAGTGTGTATGTATATAAAGTGTGGATTTTCATAGTCTTTATTGCTCGTCTTTAGCCAGCTGTTTAGAAATTAATTTATTTATGTATAAGGTGCATCTATTGTACTTCACGCAGTAAATCAGAGACAGCGCTGATATTTAACATAAGAATCTTTTGGACCAACAACTGCATTTTAATAGATACTTAAAATAAGTGTGGGTTTTTCACTTTCCCAGTTATATTTTTAATACAGTAATCCCTCGCTATATCGCGCTTCGCCTTTCGCGGCTTCACTCCATCGCGGATTTTATATGTAAGCATATTTAAATATATATCGCGGATTTTTCGCTGCTTCGCGGGTTTCTGCGGACAATGAGTCTTTTAATTTCTGGTACATGCTTCCTCAGTTGGTTTGCCCAGTTGATTTCATACAAGGGACGCTATTGGCAGATGGCTGAGAAGCTACCCAGCTTACTTTTCTCTTCTTCTTGCGCTGACTTTCTCTGATCCTGACGTAGGGGGATTGAGCAGGGGGGCTGTTCGCACACCTAGACGATACGGACGCTCGTCTAAAAATGCTGAAAGATTATCTTCACGTTGCTATCTTTTGTGCAGCTGCTTCCTGAAATGATATGCTGCACGGAGCTTCGCATACTTAAAAGCTTGAAGGGCACGTATTGATTTTTGTTTGTCTCTCTCTCTCTCCCTGCTCCTGACGGAGGGGGTGTGAGCTGCCGCCTTCAACAGCTTTGTGCCGTGGTGCTTCGCATACTTAAAAGCAAAACAGCCCTATTGATCTGTTTGCTTTTCTCTCTATCTATGTGACAGTCACTGCTCCTGACAAGCACTCCTTTGAAGAAGAAGATATGTTTGCATTCTTTTAATTGTGAGACAGAACTGTCATCTCTGTCTTGTCATGGAGCACAGTTTAAACTTTTGAAAAAGAGACAAATGTTTGTTTGCAGTGTTTGAATAAAGTTCATGTCTCTCTACAACCACCTGTGTTTCTGCGCAAATCTGTGACCCAAACATGACAATATAAAAATAACCATATAAACATATGGTTTCTACTTCGTGGATTTTCTTATTTCGCGGGTGGCTCTGGAACGCAACCCCCGCGATGGGGGAGGGATTACTGTATACAATATATAACTAAATTCATGACTACAGCAGCAAAGTACAATGATACAGAAAAGTGAAAAAAATAAATTCATGTAATAGGTTTCTGACTACTAAGGGTCTCAATAGTTATGTGATATTACTAATTAATTAATTAAATTATTTATTTATCTATTTACTGTTTTATCTTTGATGCTATTGAGCACCATTTGCTTCCATGTTGTGGTGTATCATTAGGAGAAGTGTCTATATGTATGTGTTCCTGGTGCAATAAGTGTGTGTGGTTATTTGCAAGTGATGTCATGGCAACCATCTTTATAATGCTTAGTCTTGTATCCTATGGTGTTTTAATTAAAGAATATTGTAAGTTGGAAAAAAAGAGTTTCCTAGGTTGCATCCATGCATTTCATCTGCATATAGATTGTCTCTGATTTTATGTTGCCTTAGGTAGTATAACTATAAAGATGGCCAATAGAAATGTGAAATGTGACTACCAAAAATGCTTTATTACAGTATGGTACAAGTATAGTACTCAATGCAAACATTTACACACGTACACATAAGAGCTTTCACATTAACATTTCAAATTGTATCTCAATGTAGTCTAAAGTGCTTATATTAGTTGGAAGCGAAAGGAAGAAGAAAGACAAAAATTTGCTTTATAATGTACAATACAGTGATTTGAGTTGAAAAGCAGGGAGTGTATCTGGAGATCACATGACACAGAGTAACACACAACAAATACTATATTTTTAACTTCTATGCAAAGCAAGACATTTATTTATACCGCACAAAATGGCTTAAATTTCCATTTAATCAGTGGCAGTCATTAAACCAAGACCAATCACCCTGTGTCACTGCACATTAATTTATGCAGTCTGCTCTCTCTGTGCAGTATGCTTTTGGCACTTTCTATAACTGCATTAACCAGCATTTATAAACTGTATAATGATTGGAAACACCCACTAGAGTTTGCACCTGGGCTGAAAATGATAGGTACTCCTAGCTCAGAATTTAGTGACCAAGAGAGACAGTGCTAAACAAGAATTGTTGTTGCTTACATTCCTGCAAACATTCCACCCAGTAAATTATAAAGGATAAGTCTGAATATATGCCAAGGACTTCTACTGTCTGTTAATATTTTTTTTTCATTACAATGACCAGAGGCTGACATTATACTGAAATTACATTTTAAAGTAGAATATGCAGACAGTGTGTGAACATTAGATGGCCAAAAACATTATACCTCTTGCACAGCCAGTGGAGAGTAGAAGAGGGTAATATGAGCTTTATGCACTGCCCCCTAATAAACATGAATTACACAGCATGTGGTAGTCAAGGGTTGACATTTAGAACAGGAGGAACTCTAGCAAGCTTGTGGTTTGTAGAAAACTGAACCCGACTCAATGTGTTTGAATGAGATTACATCTGACTTGTTTCAGTAAAAGAAATACTGTTAGTCTTTTTGTTGTAGACTTTTGTCACATTTGCTGTTAAGCAATTTACGTCAGGGAGGACAAGGAGAGTGACCAGGGACATTTCATTTGAGAAGGTTGTATTTATTATTTATCCATATATCTTGCTTAATACAAATTTAAAACAGCATCGACAGAAAGGCAGCAACCAACATTAAAAAAGGAGCATTGTTTACATTTTACAATTGGAGCACAGGCTGCCTAACTTGGGTCAAACAGTGAGTTAAAGTAGGGTAATTTATTAATGATCCTGGGATTTAAAATTCAGGTTTTAGTTGTTACACAACAGTTAGTTCATTATATGGTCATAACTTTATATAAATGTTACCAAACTTAAATTTACAAAAAAGAGAAACATAAAAGACCAATCTGGAGGTAATAGTAAATATTGTGTAATTTCCTATCCTTACCTGATAATAATAATTAAAGGAAACATAGCTGCAGAAGCTGCAGCATTTTTAATTCATTATGAATGAATGAATGAATGAATGAATGAATGAAAAGTTTTCCATTTAAACAAATCATCTAACAAATATAAGTTGTGCTTTAGGTTCCAGGGCCAACACTAAGAAACTCGTGTGTGCAGAAGGCTTCAAACTCAGTTATATTTTTATCAATCCCACTTATTCAAATATATGATCACTGGATGCAAGAGTAAGAGGCTCAAAGCAGGGACAATTTCTGGACACAGCACTCTAATGCTGGGTTAATTCAGCATCATCAGTTAACATGCATTACTTGTTTCAAAATTTAAGCACCTTGAGGAAAATGGTGTGGAGACAGGGAAAATGTGCTAACTCTAATCTGACAGTCACCAGTTTGGAATTTGAAAGCAGGATTCTGGAGTTACAACACCACTGTGCCACTCCAGATGAAATAAACATAAACAAAACATAAACAAAATTTAGGTAATGACTGTGTTTAAAAAAATTAGCATGGCTAAAGTAAAAAAAAAAAAGAGATGGAATTAAATAATGTGGCTATAAAAATGTGAAAAACGGCAATCCCTGTGTTTCATAACTCTACAATTTTTTTTGAAGTGAAACTGCAGCTAAAGTCATTTCGAAATATGCTAAAGCAATAGTTTCCTAGCTAGCTGCTGCTATATGGATATCTCTCTTTTCTGTTATTCATTTCTAATGACTTTAAAATAACTTTATGGATCTGAAAAACTATAGCACATCAAGAAGAAATTCTAATGAAAACAGAATAAATTGATTTTCTTATAAGGTATTACTTAACTGCTTATTCTATGTTTATTGTAGGGTAGTATATCACTGTACATTCTATTTCATTACAAGCCTGTTTGTAACATAGTTATTTATAGGTTGGATGAGTTTAATTTGATGCATTTTTTATTTTTGCAATGTGAATTTTTTAATATGGGTGACTATATGCCTATTCTAACAGAGGTTAAAAAGGTCTTTTATAAATAGAATATGTGCTTCAGGGTCTAGTACAAGTTCAGGAATGTGAAACAACTGTTCACAGAAGGTACTGTTTACATGTTATCTAAGGCGCCTTTATCATGAAACAGTAACAAGGAAAAAAATGCTTTAAAGTATCCCAAATGATCATTAACTATTAACTGAATGACAAGCATAGCTTTAGAAAAGGTCACAGAAGAAAGTAAAATAATGCAGTTTATGACAAAAAGAGACCTTTATTTGCCCTTACAGTGTTATTTAGACTGAACAATCTGAACAGGGTACTATGTAAATGGATATATTTCAGACAATGGACTTTTTGTTTGCTTGCTTTACAAATTCATTAACGATGCTTACCAGACTCAAAAATGCTCTAGTATTATTTGCAAAAATTAACCAGTTAGAGATTGTAAGATCACATAACTCATATAAGATAGTATGGGTCTAAAACAAAATCATTAGAAAGTTACTTGAACTTCTTCTTTGCCTGCATTTGCACTGCGTTACTTTCAGTTTCCTGTTCTTTTTTGAGGTGTATTTGTAAAGATTTTTGTGAAAGTTCAGTACTTAGATACTGTTGCAATATAGGACAACACTATAAATGTACCTAATATATTAATTAAAAATATGTAACTTAATGCCTATTAGAGGGTCAAATCTGGACAAAACTGAACTGGAGAAAAAAATGAATAAATGAATGAAGTGATTTAGTAATTACTTAATTGATCAATTGATTATTTAATTAATTAGTAAATCAATTAACGGAACACTTCCAAACATGCTTACTCTGATACTGAGTTAAAGCCTATCCTGGCAGCATTGAACACAAAGCAGGAACTAACCCAGGAAAGTTAGTTTCTGTTCTCATTCACATTTACACATGGATAACTTTAAATTTCCATTTAACTGATGTACATGTCTTTGGAGATGTGCAAGGAAAACCAGAATACCAAAAGAAAAATCCACATTGTTATGGGAAGAATCTGCAGACTCCACATAGACAACAACCCAGCACAGGATTCAAATGTAGTATGCAGGATTCGTGGAGGAAGAAACACTATCATAATGTTTAAATAAATGTAAAAAAAGTATATATTATATATTATATACATACATACAGTTCAAATCCTGTTATAGTGAATACCAAATTAAACAAATTTTCAGCCCAAACAAATATTGATACAACATGTTTAACTAATTTCATTTTAACAAAAATTTAATTTCAACCAAAAATGGCCACCAAAGATAATAATCTGATGCAAAAATACTTAATGTGATGCCTACAATTTCGCCGAGTCTTAGGAACAATGCAACAAGGCTGTCTCTTTCTTGTGAGACAAAAAGAAAGTGACAGTCTTTTGCAAAGTTTCTGGTCTTGGGCAGTCTCAGCTTCCACGTGGGTAGTTGTGTCATGTGTGGATTCTGTACTGTTTGAGTTTCATAGCACTTCTCAAAATATTTCATTGTGATGAACAAAAAAAACGAGAAACACCATCAGTTTAAGCTAAAAGAAAAATTAATAATCCTGGAAAAAGCTGATTTCGGATTGAAGAAAAAGGATGTGGTGAAAGCATTCACAATCACGCCTTCAACACTATCAAAAATTTTGAAGGATCGAAAGAAAACAACACAAAATAAAAGATCGGGCATTTTACCTGAATGAAAAAAATTAAAAGCGCAGTTGTATTTCTATAAACAAAAAAGTTTAATCTGACGTTTCATTTTCAAATAATTGCAGTTTAAGAAGTGCTGTATTGCCAAGCTTGAGTCACAGAGTTAGTTGCACGAGAGACAAAGGTGAGTCTAGGTTTCCAAGAAATACACAGGTACTTTATTACTGTACAGAGAAGGCAGGTACAGTCTGAAAACCTCACTCAAAATAGGAGCTGTTACTTCAGCACTCAAGCACGTGAGATAGTGCTTTAGCTTCCATCTTCATAGTAGGACACCAGTGGAATACCAGGAGAGAGCAGGTCAAAGCCTGCTGTTAAATGTTCTAAACATCATATGACAAGCATGTTACGCAGTAAGCCTGATCCTGCAGAGGACAACCAATTATTTTTCCCTTGGTCTACTGTTTACTAGACATAGCAGAGTAGCTACAGAGCTGTCACTGTGCCACTACCATTAGAGATGGTTAATCACTGGCGATCCCAGTCACAATAGTATACATATTTACCCCATATTTGCTATAATGAAATTTCCATTATAACAAATTTTGTTTATTGTCCTATGAATTTCATTACAATGGGATTCCACCTATATGTATAACATAAACACAGTATAGATTATGAAGACCTGAATGCATATAGCTCAGAATTTTTCAATCAGTGCATAAATATATAACTAAAATGTCTTATAAAATATGTTAAACAATTTAAATGACAAGCATACACTTTCATTCCAGATGAGTGATAATGAACAAATACACTGGTGCCACATTACCAGTAACAATAGGAAATAAAATGTCACATTTTATTATAAGCAAGGACTCTAAAGGAGGAGTTACCTGTTCATTGAGTACTGTACATCAAACTTAGAGACAGATGTCTGCATATTTCTTCACAAAGTAGATGCTAATGCTAAGTAGGTGCTAATGGGCCTTTTGGACTTTTTCTTTTGAATAATTATTATTTTAGGATTTTAATGTATGCTGGGTAGGATATGCAGTTCTGTTTACTTCTCTGAATATATTCTTTGCTTCTTTGAAAATCTGAAGTCATAATGAACATTATTATTAATTGCTTGCATTTTGTTCCCCACCTAGTACAGTTCATACTTCACATAAACATACATTTGCATAAAAATAAGTTCTGAATAAAGCAAAACAAACTTGAAATATGCAAAGTGCATGAATAAATTCAATTCACAGAGTAAAAAGACTTTAAATACAGGTTTGCATGATGACACAGGTTAAAACCAATAACCACAACACTGCTACAGCATCACTGGGCATTCATAGCCCAATACAGACAGAAAATGAGTCATGAAATGTCATGGTTGGGCCCAGGAAACTTCTGTAAATGTAAGGGAAACAAAAATGTTTTGGCTCTTGGTTCATTGCAGAAAAAGCAGTAGGCACAATACGCCATGATAGAGGAAAATCATTGGTAGTGTTCCTCCAACCCCAGTTCTCGTAAGATATTCGGTTTGCTCTGACGAAATTCTATTCAGTCCCCTTATTTTGGTAATTTCTCCTACAGTCTTATTTTACCTGGAAAGCAGCCCTTATCTCTTCCTTCTTTTATATGACCTTTCATTTTCCTACTAGTCATATACCTAAGACAATCAAATATATGAACATTCATTATGACCCATCATAGCTCCCATCTTAGAACCTTCCTTCTCAGTGTAAGAATTTATTTCAAACTTCTTGAACATTTTTATTATAATCACACCCCAAAATACATGGACTCCAAAAGCAGTAATGTTTTCATAATTATTCACTCCAGTGAAACAGCAGCATATCTTTGGACAGTGAAGTAACTGGAGCTCCTGTAGGGACCCAGCTGGACTGTTATATCACACAAATGCCACACACAAGAAACCAGAGCTGGTTCTCCAACCAGGGATTGTGAAAGGACAACATTTTCTGATATGGCACAAAGATAAGACATATAATAGCAAAAAAAAAAAAAAAATCATCACTGTAAGTTCAGGGGGGCAGCACAGTGGTAGTGCTGCTGTCTCACAGTAAGGAGACCTGGGTTCTCTTCCCGGGTCCTCCCTGTGTGGAGTTTGCATGTTCTCCCTGTGTCTGCGTGAGTTTCCTCCGGGTACTCCGGTTTCCTCCCACAGTCCAAAGACATGCAGGTTAGGTGCATTGGCGATTCTAAATTGTACCTAGTGTGTGCTTGGTGGGTGGGTATGTGTGCCCTGCCCGGGGTTCGTTTCCTGCCTTGTGCCCTGTGTTGGCTGGGATTGGCTCCAACAGACCCCCATGGCCCTATAGTTAGGATATAGCGGGTTGGATAATGGATGGATGGATGGATGGATAGATGTAAGTTCAGGAGGAAATAGGAAGTACAGTAGAAATGTCACATTGTAGTATCAAGCAACATTAAAAAGAAAGTTTACAAGACAAGTGTACAGTAGATAAAATATAAGTATATAAAAAGGGCACATGAGACAAGTGTTAACAACATGAATAGGCATAATATACATTTTAGTTGGACTTTTCAAAGCCAGAAGTTCAAGTTAGTGGTCATCACAGTGGTGTTATTACTACAACAATGAAATGGAGTGATTATTGAAACTTGCAAGTGAAGTGACTGCATACAGTAGTCACTGCATAATTGCTAAGCTGTCATAATATCTCCTCCAAATACTTCTTAAAGGATGTAAAAGTGCAAATCAACGGCTGCTGAGATCAGGTGGGTCTTGAGTCTAGATTAAATATCAAACAATCGTTTATAAAAAACAGCTACAGAGAGAGAGAAAATGTAAAAGCTGCAAAACAGAAGTTCAAATAAGCAATTAAAAAGTCTTGTGTAGTAGAGTGGTGCAAAGGTTAACATTGCTGCCTCAAAGATCCAAGAACCTCATTTTCAATCCGTTCCCCTCCAAGTCTCAGTGTTGGCTTTGCACGGCTTCTCTATTTTAGTGTGGGCTTTTTCCCCCTGCTATAGTCTCACCTATCAAAGATGTGAAGGTTAGCCTGATTGGTAACTTTAGATATACAAGGTATGAATTTGAGAATATTCTGCAATATACCTGTATTCTGTCAGAGTCTATTGCTGCCCAGAAAGGTACTCAAATGAATGTATTTGATTAGAAAATGGATTAATGAATGTTTTTTTTTGCTTTTTTTTCCCTCTCATTTCTACTGTCTGCTTAATAGTTGTTTTTCCATTTAAGTTTATATTTCATTAACTATTAGTAAGTTACATACATACATATATTATAACAAAAATATACTGTATGTTACCAAGGTTGAATTTGCATAGAGAAAGACACTTTTGATTAGTGTCTTAAAGAGAACATGAAAACACAGAGGAGGTATGGAAAGGCAGCTGAGAAATAGCAGTAAACAACTTTAAAGATAAAGGTAATTTTGTATCCTTAAAGGATAGTGAGAAAATGTCACGTAAATGAAATGTGTTGTCCTTACATGAAAAGAATTAACTGAAAGCACTCCCAGAAACTTTTATGTGTATGCTATCGGTAGCATAATAATATCTGTAAAGCGACATTTCAAAGATGCCAATTTTTTTTATCTTTAATAATATTTCCAATGAACACTGTATATTATATATAGTATAGTGTTTTCATGCACCCACATACACTTCTGTCTTCTCTTGGTTATTTATATATAAATGACAATCATGGCAAAGAATGAAAACTTCTAAAAATAAAGAACAAAATCAACTGTTAATAAAAAATAAAATAAAATGGAGTGTAGCAAATTGAATGATATAATGGAAAAAGGATGATATATTTAGGCCAAGGTCATATTTGGAGTAGTCTACAATTAGAGTAGAGCTATTTATAAAGCAAAGTTCATGACAGTTTTTCTTTGGAAGCAGACACAAGACAAGGAGTTACAGAATAGAATGATAGAAAAGGCAACAGTCAGGGAGAACAAGACGTATTTATGTTTTGCCCCCTGGAGAAAAATTTAATGAGCAACTAGTTTGCCGATTGGCTAGTTCATAACAACCGGAAAAAAAGATTGTCCTGCTGAACCAATGATATATGCAAAGTGCAGATATCCTGTTGTGATCAAACTGAAGTAATGTGAAGTCTTTCTGTTTGAAGTAATTATCAGGCTATGCTTGCTTTTAACCAATTAGGTCTGTTAGCATGCCTTATTAGTTTATAAAGTCCCTGCTGAGCACAAGAGTTGGCAGACTAAGAGCAAGGCTCAAGAAGATAGACATCACATGGAATCCTACTAAAGCCATCATTCAGACTTGGACTAAAGTACCTCTCTGCTTGTGCTTTAAGAATGCCACATATAACTGAGTGTAGCTATTACAAGGTAAGAAAGCCATACAGATTTGTTCAGAATGAGCTCCTGGTTGTCAAAACAGATGGACTTTCTTTTGTTCCATTATACATTTAAATAACCTACATTTTGGAAATAAATTATTTTTGCATTTTAAATTTTAAAAGATCACTCAATGTCCATGTGTCATTATGAGAAATACTATTTCATGTTTAGTTCATTATTTTTTCGAAAAGTCTGAAGTTTTGTGGAAAATAACATATGGAAAGGAGAGGGTGTTTCAGTAATTATAAATGAATGGACATCCACATTTTCTTTTACTGCAGGTTCAGAACCACTTGGAAAACTCATCTAAGTACCACCTCCATCAAACTCAGAGGCAACAAGTGAAACAGTACCTGACGTTAGGTAACAAATTTGCCAATCAAAGTCTTTCCCATCCCCATCCAACACAGCCAGTGGCAAATGTGCCTATGATGAGAAATGGACACCTTCCTGGTGTGAATGACAACAGTACGCCAGACAGTCCAGTAACGTTACTGACTCTCACAGCAAGCCAGGACAATGAGGTGATGAATAGTTGACTGTTTGTAAAAAAAGTACAAAAATAATCTTAGTCTGCATTGCAGTTCTTGTCAGCATTCACATAGGATAAGCAGATAAACTAATAAAGAACTGTCCTTCTCTTAGCTTCAGATGGATGAGGTGTTTGATGACCTGATTAGCCTGGAGAATAACTTTGAAGGTCCTGGATGCATGGAACCCAACATGCTCTTGACAAACACAGTAAGCATTTTAATAAGTTTTGAGAAATTACATATAACAGCTCCCTCCAACAGTTATATACTTTATGTTTGTTGGATAAAATAAGTATTGAGGAAAATATAGGCTACATATTTAGTGGGAAAAGGGTCATCCTAAAAGTAATCTATTTATATTGGATATCAGATTTCTTTATTTTCATATGCACAAATTGTCTAAACATATAATTATGTATACTGAGGCATATTAATAAAAAAGTGTTCCTTTATATTCTTCCATCACCAGTATTTTTAGCATGTAATCTTCTACTTTTCTGTTTTGTTAAAATCAATTTTCATTTTTCTATTTTAAAATTAAACTGGGTATATAGTTTGCCAAGAAGATCTGAGCGTTTGAGAGATTTTAATAGAAGAAACAAAGTCAAAACAGCAGTGATAATTTAATTGATTTCACAATGAGATTGGTTTCCCATTAATTAATTGTGGTTAGTGAGCATCCTTCACTTTGATTATTCACTTATCCTTACTCCATAACTTTATTTATAATCTATTATTTTGATATGATGGAAATAAACATCTATTGGAAAGCAATGTTAGTCACTAGGGGAGAAAATACTGTATATATTATAGCACTCTAAAACTGTTTTTAATCTTGCAGAAATTTAGCATTGTTTTACTGTGTGTTTTACTTAATATGTGAGTATATGTTATACATTTTATTAGGTTTGGTAATATACTGTTCTAATATTATAGATGTAAAATGTGTAAGTCCTTTGAAAAGCACTATACAAGAATAAATCGAAAATGTTTGCCTCAATAAGTAAACTGCAGCCAGCAGGTTCTCCTGAAAAAAGATGTGAGTTTATGCTTTCTAGGTGTTCAGCTTTACTCAATTTAAATTAAATTGTGACATGCTATAATGTAAACGTATACATATGCATTATTCTATCTATCTATCTATCTATTGCATTATTTTACTTTTACAGCACTTAGAATAAATGGGTAAATTACTTTCTATAAACAGATTTGTTATGAAACAGTCTTTGCTACTGTTTATAGACAATGTATTTTATATATATATTATATATACACAATATATATAATATATATATATACATATACCACAGCCTTATATAGCCTTATAGTTTCAGGTGTATATCTAAACTAGCAGACCTTTTCACAGTACCTGCTTATGAGATTAAAAAGGTCGAGATGGAAAGTATCGCACTTACTACCCTAGGATTTCTTATTTTTCTAAGTCTACAACAGCATCCTCAGTAAGTTGGTTAAATGCATTCACAAATCACATTAAAAACAAACACACAATAGAAAATAAAAATTAAGAACTGGTAACAAAGCAAATTTAGATGGATACTCTGTCGACTGGGTTATAGAAAGTTGTAAAATGTAGGAATGTAATACTTCCACAGATTAAATTTTACTAACATTAAAGGGGTTATATATGTTTAGGAGAAAATAAAAGATTAGTTTGATCATATGGTATGCTATTTCAAGTTTGCAAAGGTATATGAACAACAGCATTTTATCCAGCTTTTGTCAACACTGTTGCGAAATAGTTAGTGAAGGTGAAGGACTCGGATGCCAGAAGGAACATAACACTCTTGAGAAAACAAAGATATTTTACATTAAATAGTGCATATATTCCAGCTGCATGCTGGTTGTTACAATCTGCACCCTTATAATGCAGTATCCTTGGTTCAAATTCCCTGCCTAACAGAGAAATTGTAAATTACCCTTTAGGCAGGGACATCAGAGGAAGTTATTGGTATGGCTGTCTAATAAATAAGATTACTATTTGATGAAGCACATACTGAACAAAATCTGTATATGTTTCAGGATCGTAATTCAAAATGAAGTACAGCTTTCAAATGTAATGCTAATAATATTTGGTAAATTCTCTAAATATTTGCAGTTGAAAAGAATTACTCATCTCTATTTTTCTTTTGCAATAGTATTTAAAAAAACTGAAATGTTAATCTCTCACTGATGTGCAGTTCTTGATACAGATAAGGGTATACTTCTGAACAAATATAAACTTAAGCTAAATTTGGAAATAAAAGAGTTAAAAGCTCAAATCTGATGTCTTCATCATATGATTTTCAACAACAAGAGGCTTCCTTGTGTCACAGAATTCATTTGCGTTACACAGTTGTTTCACTTGAGACAGATAACTTCAGGCATCTTTTCTTGTAAATTTAGCTATACTGAAGACTTCAGAACAGTACAATAAATCTTCATTGGAAATATTTCTTTTGTGCAGCTAAAACATCATAAATAACTAGTATAATAAGCCAACAGTCTTCTTCAAGAATGCAAAAATTCTGAATAATAATTTTAACTTATTATGTTTGAAGAACAATTTTACTTAAATCTTAAACTGGAGGATTGCATGGTAGTACAGTGAGTGGTCAGAGGTATTGTCTCACTCCACTCCTGAAGTACTCCCCAATAAATACATGCCATTATGTGGCATATCTACATTAGTTGTGTATTAGTAAGACTGGTGTTCAGCTGAAGGTTTGTTCCTGGCTTGTGCTGGTTGCTGTCAAACTAGTCCTTGACTCTGTGTAACCCTACAATTGAACAAGTGGGTTCAAAAAAATGGATGGACTGGTGGAAGCATAGGTTAATTTATGAAAACTAGGTATTTTCACCTTCTTTCCAGTACTAAATATTAATAAACTACTTGATTTGAGGTGAATTGCTGCTTCATTTGTAACATGTGCCTGTTCTGGTACAAAAGGGCATAGTGGATTTAAAAATAACTAGATATGCATTGCAAAAAGTTAATGTGGGTCTGTGTACTTGGCTAAGTAGGTCTGTATTGATGTTAATGTGTACAAATTTAGATAAAAATAAAGAAATGTAAACCATTATGTAACATCTTTTGAGTCAGCTTAGAAAAAGCAGACAGGGTCTTGATTGAGAAACTCATTCTTCAACAAACTATGCATATGGCTCATCCCAAGATGAGGAACAAAATTGTATCTGTAGCGCTTTCTGTGGGATTTTCTAGTCAAGCTGCGTGCTGCTCAGTTTCTTAAAAAAGTGACAAGTCATCATTGCCTAAAAGGCCACACAGCTGTACTCAGCAGATCTGAATAAACTGATTTGTGAAAGAAAAACTGCAGGCTTAGATAGTTTTAAAGTATTACTTGAAATGGTTTCAGAACAAAATGGAAAATACAAAGAGATTAATCAAATGTAAACTAAGTTAAAGGTTTCATCTTTTGGGTGGTATACTGCACTTATACAGCATTATATAAATCACTGGGCAAAAAAGTATTAAATTTTAAATGTCACAATATGTTTACAGGAAAACAACTAGTTACAGGCTGCTGGTTCTGCACCGTGTAAACAGAAAACTACATGAAGTAGGAACTCAAGCGCACAGATGTGTGCATAATGAACTAAGTTACAGATTGTAACAGTTTATGGGGGAAGAAAATGATTTTTAAAGTGGAATGCCTCCAAGATTAGTGTTTGGGTCACTGCATTTTTAATTTAATGAAATGGTAAAAACAGAACTGTGATACTGGATATGTCTGCAGATGGCACTAAACTAGGGGTTTGGTGACTACCGAAAAAATCAACAAAATAGTTATATTTCGATGTGGATAAAATTCAGAATTTGATAATTGCAAGACAAATAGTATTTAATGTAAATAAATGTCAAGTTTTATATGTAGGAATAAAAAATAGGAAATATCATTACACAAAGGGTGACTGAAACTTAAAAGCAAGCAGTATGAAAAACATTTGCAGGTCATAATGGAGTTTCTTTTGGCTCACATATAGCAGTGATAGCAGATGGCAAAGAATGTTGTGTTTCATAACACATTGTCTTAAGCATCTAAAAACAATATTACTGTGCTATGCAATGTACATATGTGCAATGGTGGTCTACATAATATGAAAAAAAATAGCAGCACTAGAGAAGGTCCAGAGAAGGGCAAGTACCCTGATTTCAGGAATATGATGTATGAACTCAGAGGAACAAATAAAGGACTTGTGCAAGTTTAGCTTAAGCAAGTGGAGGTTAAGAGGCAACATGGAAGAAGTGTGAACAATTCTTAAAACAAATGAGTACAATGGATACCTCATGTTTCAACAATAAAACAGGATCAAACATCCGGTTAAGGATTGGTCTCGTACAAATCTTAGAAAACTTTTTTCCCCACTCAGAAAGTCATGAATATGTGAAATACATTACCAGGTTGAAGAGACAGTCCTGCAGTAGCCTAGGGAGGCAAAGTTTTTTTTTCTTTGGCATTTTGTCATCTGTCATAGATGTTGCTATAAAAACACTGCAATACTAATTTGACAACAGTCTACCGTATTTTTCGGACCATAAGACGCACCGGACCATAAGACGCACCAGTTTTTAGAGAAGGGAAATGAAGAAAAAAAAGATTCTGATGTCTTAAAACATTTTATGTGCATTAAAACCCAACATCACAGTCATAAACGCATGTAATCAACCCTGTAAAGTGAACAGCAGCATTTAGAACCATTATTAACAAATACAGTCAGCAAAAGACAAAATTACTGTAAAACACAATAACGAGAGACTTCAGTAATAAAATAGAATAAAGTTGAACAGTTACGCTCTTTTAGGTTCTGCTTGTTTTATGAGAACCCCAAGAACTCCTCATCGCTAGAGTCAGAATCTAGGCGAGACACTCTTAACTCTTTTAGGGCTAATTTTTTTTTTGTTTCTTTTCTCCCAGGGCTGAATATTTTTCCAAAAACTAACATTTTTTAAAAAAGAACACAAAGCAATTGTTTAACATATCAAATCAACAAAAAATATTTACTTTTGACAAATGTTACTGTCTTGCATGTTGTATGAGCCTGAATTTTCTATGTGTTGTTTTGATGCCTATTTTTCAATTGTCTGTTGCTGCATTTTCTAACATATATTGTTAGTGTGTACTGTAGAGAGACAAGTCACCCATTTGCCATCGTGCCATGCCACTGCCACCAAGTTTTCTGCCTGCATGAAAACCGTATTGTCACCTCTTTTCATCTTCTGAAACTTTATGAACTTTATGTATGGCATTATAGCCTGGCTCACCCCATGGGATTTGCTTCTGTTTATTACAGAAGTGAATAAAACTTTGCAGCAGCACGTACCTAAGCCACCAGGGGACAAAACACGTTTGGACCAATGCTCCCTGAAGTTATATCACCAGTTCTGTCCCATCTCTATTTGTAATGCCACAGCGCGCTTCATTTCGTCTTTCGTTGTGGGTTTCCACTTTGAATAACGAGAATGCGATGCAAACGCAGCCCGCGATTCAAAAAAAATCTCTGCCTACCTGTTTGTCTCGTCTGACAGTAGCTGAAAAGCAGCATCAGGAGAGAGCAGCCTGAAGTATAGCAGCTGGTGATCTGTCGTGTCCAACAGCAAGCCATGCCGTCTTGTAAACTCCGGTAGCCATATCGGCTCTCAACGGATCAATGTATGTGTATTTATCCCACGCGAACCTTGCCGTAGATGCATCGGCTGCGCGAAGGCACTCAACTGGCAGCAGATCCGCTCGCGCGGCATCGGCTGGTGTCTGATCAGCTGATGCCTGCTTCTAACTCTCTTGCTCGATCTCCTGATCACTGCCAATAAAGTCCGATTCTGAAAAATCAAGAGTCCGACTCCGCGGTAATGCGCAAAACAACGTCTGCCAAGTGTTTTCTTTTCTGCACTTGCTTCGCTGCCTTTTCACATGTCGGTGCCATCTTGCCTTTGTTTACATTTCGCAACTCACGCACACGCAATGTTTATTTGCCGAGTCAACGAGTCTAGCATTCCTCCAAGCACAGAGGGAATGCCTGTGACGTGACAGTGAGATTTGTCGCCATTAACATTAACGCCTTCAACCCCTCCTGTCGACAAAAAACGACATCCGCCCTAAAAGAGTTAATGCAGCTGACCTTCTCTACACCGTCCTGCTTCAGCTGTTTGGCTCGCCTGTTCAGCTCACTGTTCAGCTACACGCGAGCCTGCTCTCCTGCCTGCCCGCCCGCCCGCTCGCCCGCGCGCTCTCTCTCTCTCTCTCTCTCTCTCTCTCTCTCTCTCTCTCTCTCTCTCTCTCTCTCTCTCTTCTCTTCTCTTCTCTTCTCTTCTCTTCTCTTCTCTTCTCTTCTCTTCTCTCCTCTCACTTCTTCTCCCCCTTAACCTGCTCGCGCTTCTCTATATATGCGGGGAGGACATGGCAGCTGCAGCCCATCAGCCACAGGAACAATCATGGATGTGGGCAGTTTCCCACCTGTGCACTTAAGTGAGAAACGCAGACACCGCAGATCGCGGCTCGCAACTGCTACCACGCCCTCTCGCTAAGCTGAGAGCTATACCCACAGCCTGGCTCGTGGCTCGTTACGCAAGCCAATGCTCGCATTTAGATCAGAAATTTTCGCTCATACTTTCCTCGTATTTTGAATTTCTCGTATACAGAGGTGATCGTATCTTGAGGTTCCACTGTATTAGGGTTTCTATTTGTATGCATATTCTTGCGCTTTTACCTTCACTCAGTCATTTCACTTGTCATTTACCTCTATTCGTATTTCACTGGTGTGTGCAGTGGTGGCGCTCGACTGGCAACTCCTGTCCTGCCTCAGCTGGTTTCCCCCACTTCCGGGATTGGAACCAGCGTGAGGCGCACACGTGTTCTCACAGGAGGGAGGTCACATGTGCGCCTCACGCTGGTTCCGATCCCGGAAGCGGGCGGACACCAGCTGAGGCGGATGGGAATCGATGAATGATGATGCATGCAGACTGCAGGATCAAGGAAGGGACCGTCACCGTACACTACACTGTACCAGTTAGAGTCCAGTCCCCTGACTCCAGTGAGCGGTGCGGGTAGGGGCGGGAATGGAGCATTGCAGCCAGCAGGAATGATCATGGAAGCAGGTACGGTACTACTACTACCACAGGGCAGCAGCAGCGCCTGACTCCAGTGAGCGGGGCGGGCGGCCGCGGCGGGAATGGAGCACAGAGCCGGGCAAGTCGAACATTTTTTTTTTACAGCACATGTTTAGGCTATATTCGGACCATAAGACGCAGGGACTTTTTCCCCCCAATTCTGGGGGGAAAAAAGTGCGTCTTATGGTCCGAAAAATACGGTAATTATCAAAGTACAAAAAAAAAAAACCCCACACCTCCAATCCCGCCTCTGTTCTGTAAAAAAATATCCGTGTAACACTGTGTCAGTTTAACAGATGTAAAACAACTGCTTTCCAGACTCTGTGTTTTGGACGTGACATTTTTACCATCATCTAGGGCAGCTAAAAAGCTAGAGCCAGCCCTGTCAGGTTGAGTGGGTAGATTGTAATACTTTGGAGACCATGACAGTACAGATCATTGACTGTTGGAAAAGCTTTCATTTTGAGAGATGATTTATTGCAATGGTGGATTGTGTATGATGGTGAAATAGACATTTGGAGAAATACATAACCAATATTTCATCAAATACACACAAAGAATACATACTGTACACATGTAATACATCTACCCCTGCTTGCTGTACTAAACAATGGTGGGCATTGCATAGACTCTACCGCATACTTGACAATTTAATATAGTGTAGTTGACAAAAATGCAGCTAGTCTGCAAGACATATACTGAACAAATGAGATAAAATCTTCAAGCAACACAACAAAGAGTGCCCACCAGCAGGCCCCGGTAGGAAAAAACCATAAAGCCAAAGTACAATACAATACAATACAATACAGTTTATTTTTGTATAGCCCAAAATCACACAGGAAGTGCCGCAATGGGCTTTAACAGGCCCTGCCTCTTGACAGCCCCCCAGCCTTGACTCTCTAAGAAGACAAGGAAAAACTCCCAAAAAAACCTTGTAGGGAAAAAAATGGAAGAAACCTTGGGAAAGGCAGTTCAAAGAGAGACCCCTTTCCAGGTAGGTTGGGTGTGCAGTGGGTGTCAAAAGAAGGGGGTCAATACAGTACAATGCAGTACACAGAACAGAACAGTTTCTCAATATAGTAAGAAATAAAAAATATAAATTTTAGAAGTACAGAGCAGAATTTAACAGTAGATGATATATCCCATAATAAGATTTGGATTTGTAGCAAAGTAGCAACAGAGCTTCATTTAGTTTATCAAGATTTGGAGAAGTTCAACAGTAGATGTGCCACTCAGATTCAGTCAAATGGCACCTTTGACTATAGTTAAATGATTTTGGCTGCTCATTGCTTTGCTTCCATATTGACAGGCAAAGTGTAAATTAAGCTGTAATGTGAAATTCCTGGCCATCATTAGCAGTTTGTCAGCTATTTGTAATTCTCTAATTTAGAATTTCACTCCAAAGTTAGCAGAATACTTAAAATACCTGTGTATGATGCAATGTAAAACAAACAGTCATTAAATATGCCTATTAAGTTCATAGTGTCGCAAAAGCTTTTGATAGGTGCAGTACATCAAATGGATTAGATGACTATTCTCTGTCCTCATAGGTTGGCAGCACACATGAGATTAGCTGCATGCATTTTTACAGGCCCTAGCCACTCTTCTGCTATGTGATTTGTTACCAAAGTGCTTGTAGCTGGTTGCATGTAGCAAGCAAAACCCTGGCCCTATGGCTCAGCTCCATTAGAGTTTTATAATTTAAAGAGATTACTTTGTTTCCGACTTTACTTAATTCTTCTATATGTAGCACTGGCTGAAAATGACTTAAATAAGTGACTGGCCCATTTCCTACTATATTGTGCATTTTGCTGCATGCTTTAAATGAAATTTTACCATTTATTTCATGAGCATTTTTATTTCAGTGGCTGTTTTTACTGCTACAAAGGAAAAGAATAATAACAATAATACCACTGAAATATAATTCCCTTAGACACAAGACGGGTTTTATGGTCCTGTGAATAATCTTTTATTGCAAATTGTGAAACTGAATTTAAAAGCCTTAGTAAATGTCTCTCATTTGAATATGAGCACATCAATATGAATTCTACAGATAAAATGAACATTTCCACACTTGCATCAGGAATCCTTGAAAAGCAAAAGCATATGGGCAGTAATGCTGTTTGTAGCTGTCAAATAAATTACTATTTTATTATCATAAGAAAGTGTTCCAAATCTGATAGTTCCTTATAATTAGCTTCTCTGTTGTAAATGTATAACTAAATGATTTATATTTTAAAATATTACACAAAATGGAAAGAGAAGGAATTAAAATACAACAAGGCAGCAAGGAAACACACTACCTGCCTTAGTGATTTGCCTATTAATACTTATTTCAGGCCACTACACACACAAAAAAAAAACTTTTTATGCATTTTTTGGATTTTAACAGTTGATAATTTGCCATTTTTATACTGAGTATTTCTTTCAAGTTCCAAATGTTATTTTTTTATGCTCTACAGCTTATTTTGTGTATTGTGGCATAATAGTTAACACTTGAATGCATAAGTAGACAGTGTAACTTAGTGGGTAAGGCTCTGAACTTCAAGCCTTGAAGTTGTAGTTTCAAATCCCACTACTGGCGCTGTGTCACCATGAGTAAGACACTTCACTTGTCTGTGCTCAATTTGTATCTAATATGTTGTAAGTTGCCTTGGATAAAGGTGTCAGCCAAAACTGAATTCTTCTTTGATCCCCTGTGTTTGTGTGGGCTTCCAGCTTCCTCAGTTGTTTGGTGATCCATGGAGAAAGTGTGAGTATCCCTTATGATAGTCTGGCATGATGCTAGGTTACCTGTTCAAAAACTATGTGATAAAACATGGATGTAGATTTATTTTAGATCTTTATTGTATCCGTCCATCCATTACCAAATGTTTGCTTCGCTTTTGATCAGCCTTTTCTGCTGAGGGCTACAGTATCAATTTGCTGAAATGGACAGATCAGACCACCTTAATCCTATTGACTTTTCTCCACTCCACTGCCCTACCTTATCTATAGCATTTCTAGTTATAAATGCAAATATAGCCATTGTGTTAAATTAATTGCTTATTATATAAACACTTCAGAGCTGTAACAGCCAAATATCATTTGTAAAAATATCAGTCATTACAGAACAATAAAAATCATGAATGACAATATTAAATTTCATTTAGTTATTCATTCAGTAAACAGCAGATATTAATTGAAGTTTTCCTGTTTATTGTTTGCCATCCCTAGTGGCGTCATTAATGCAGCATGAAGCATTCATTGTCTGTATTTAGAAAGTAAATTCTGTTTGATTGAAGTGCTTGTCTAAAAGGCTTCAATAAAACATTGACTCATCTTTTGCAGTCAAAACTCACAGTTTTAATTGAAAGGTTCTGAAAGCAATTTCACCAAACATCACCAGACACACTTGCGGCATTTGATGGGAGGGAGTAGGTTTCTGTGAATTGCTCTAAAAATCAGATTAGGCTTAAAGTCCAGGAGAAGTCAAAGTTCATCTCCTTACATGAGTTAAAGCTAAGCATATTTTTGTCTTAATTAATGCTTGCAAGTCAGCTTGATGGAAAGAAGGGAAAATGAAGCAGAAAAGAAAAGCAATTTCTCTTGTAGAGATTTTACACTCTGAGAATATAATGATGGTAAGAAATAAAAAATAAAATATTTTTCAGAAACTGTTTACCCAAATTAAAATTAAATCATCATTTTAACATCTTATTAGAATCATAAAAATGCTTTCAGATGGATATTTATATTTGTGTAAATGTTTAGAAAAGTTTTCTTTGTCTTTTCCTATGAAATGTTTGCACATATTTTTTTCTTTGAGATGTTTGCTATATTGCTAAACAGCTTGACAGAGTACCTAAGGTGAAGTAAACATTTGGCTAAACATGTAACAGGCAGTGATTTTATAAATACAGTAGTGTAAAACAGTTATATTTTAATCAAGAAAGCACCTTGGGACAAAATGTACAAAGTCTTGCTTATATCACATTTAAATATCCATTTGTGTAGCTTTCTTTACAGTGGTAAAATAAAACAGTTACTGCACATTGATTCATTATAGAACAAAGTGAATTCCTCTCCTGGAATGTGCTTAACATGTCTTAATCCTTGTAATCCCTCACTCAGAATTCAGTTGAATCTTAAGCACTAGTGAGTTCCTTAAATTCTTTAACTCAAGCTAATTCCCTTCGAGGTAGAAAAGTTGTAAGCAGATTTTGTAAACTACAGCTGGTAAACTGTTCAGGGGCTGACAGAAGAAATGGCCTGCTCAAGCTGGCTAGCAAACTAGTTTCTGAACAAAAAATTCATTTTAGATATGCAAAAAGTGGGGTTATAATTATACAGATTATATAGCTGTTGTTTTGGTGATTATTATTATTATTGCCATCTTCAGAAAGAGAAAATAGAAGAATATTAGAGAATGGAGCACAAAAGCCAAAGATCAGTGCTCCCAAGGTTGAAAGTAAACATACAAGTCCAAGGAATGCTACCTTATTTTGTAAAACAACTGGATCTTTTGTATTGAGTAAAAGTATTTATTGTATGAAATAGACAGTACAAAATAAAAAGCAGTATATGATACTTCCATCAGAACAAAATGTTTTCCTTTGCTAAACAAAGTAAGACTGAAGGTATCTGCCATACTGTAACTCAAATATGACAATGTGGATATGGATCCATTGGAATTATAAAACAATCTGACAGAAACATAAAAGACATTATCCTGGAACATGGCCAAAACATGTGCCCAAGATGTGCCCATGATGAACACGTTGTACAATTTTAAATTCTATTACTCCATGCCTAGAACTTAAGAAGTCCTACGAATAAGAAGAAATTATTCTGTCACTTAAGCACCTAGCAAAGACTAAGAGGGAATGACTTTCCACAAATTGTCTATTTAATGTATATATCCATAAAATCATTCTATCAGGGATTGTTCTAGGAAACCTAAGGGTTGGTTTCTTGTATGATTTTAGATTATTTCTTGGTCAGTGGGGTTGTTCAGTTCAGCACTTCTGACTCTATGGCAGATGGAGAGTAGAATTGTAAGTTGAAACTACTGTAAATTATAACTTACAAATAAATTAAAGTATCACTGAAGCACAGGTTTCTGTTGTCTGAATGTCCTGCAACTGCTTCAAATAAAATACAGTGTAGCTTCAAATAAAATACAGTGTATGTCCACGGTTTTCAGACTGTGGTACGCGTACCATTGGTGGTACTTCAAGTCATGCCAAGTGGTACTCGTGTGGTCCTTTATTTTCCATGAATTGATGTTGCTAGAATGCCAATATGTTGCATATAATCATATATAGTATAAGTATACTACTGTAAATGCGTGGAAGACTCCAAGCCGGCTTTTATTAGTGCGGGCACCCATTTCCTTAATTAGTTTAATATCACTTTAACGTCAAAAATATAGTCATTATAGTGATTATAGTGACTTTTTCTTCAAAACAACACGGGCGTAAATTAATGATTCATTGACAGTGGTACTTCAGTTTACTGGTCCTCGCGGAGTGGTACTTGTTCAAAAAAGTTTGAAAACCGTGGGTGTATGTCATAGAAATTCCTGCAGTCTTTCTACTCTGTTAGTGATACCAGTAGCTTAGAGATACTGTATTTCTAGAAAAGTAGCCTTTATTTATTCTTTAGGGGCCGGATTTAGGGTCCTGTCAGTTAGAAGCATGCCAGAAATATGGTGGTTATAAAAATGTTAAATATTTATTGGCCAGAATCAATGCAGGCGTGTTAAATACTAAGTCACCAACTGGATACTGTCAGCACCCAGCAACATTTGGATGGCAAATGGTTAGAAGGAGTGTGATACCAAATGACAGAAGTCAATCTTAGAATGATTTTTAAAACATTTAAAAGAAAAATGAGAAGTCTAATCCATCCATCATAATTTTCCTGGGTGCTGAAAAGCCTGGGTGACACTCTGTCTTTCATCATGGCACGTCACACATGTGGTATAAAAACATTCCTGCTGTAGGGAGTCAACTATGTGGCATAGATGAAGATCAGCACTACAATGACTGTGTAGTGTTAAAGAATTTTTTTTTATTAATCAAGAAGATGATTGTGGGAGAAGCATTTTGGATAGCATAACTTTATTCAAAATAGACAAAGCTGACTGTTTGCTTTTTAAAATAATGCTACTTGTATCTCCCTTTCTCCCCATTCTGTATATGTGTGTATTTTCATGTACACCAAATATCCAGGGGAATACATTAAAATAATTATCTGGAGGCAGAGCATTGTCTTACTGCTGCTTGGCTTGAATCATACCAAAGTCACTGTCCTTATGGAGTGGGTACACTTTCCCTATTAATCTATGGGTACTCTGCATTACTCCCTCATTCTAAACAAATGTGTTTTAGGTTAATTGGTAAAGAGGTGTTGGGTAAATTACACTGATATCAGCTTGGGCGTGTGTAAGCCTATCTTCTGGTAATATGAAGAGGCTTGGTTCTAGGCATGTGCTTGATGATGCACCCACTCTTTACAATCCTGTAATGAATATAGTAGGCTGAGAATATGTATGAATGGATAGAAAATTCTGTGTTATTTGGCATGTGTTTGTACTGTGGTTGTTTAATAAAACTAGGAATTGGCAGAGATTTAAATGGCAATGATAATCCAGCAATTCTCATGAAATTGAATTAAGTATCAACTGTGCAAAACTGAACTTGTCTGTTTCACTCATTATTACTTAATAGTACTGAAAAAACAAAGAACTGTCACAAGGAAACACTTATTTAAAATCCCAGCCATTTGAAAATATTATTTATTTAAATCATTATAATATGTTATTGAATTTTGAAACAACTAATGTTAGTTAGCATCCGTCAACATTTGCCTTTAGTTTGTAGGGCAACAAAACACATTTTTTTAGTGCATTTTGTTTCTTTATATAGATTAAATAAAATGAAACATTCATTCTGCTATAGCTCTAGTGCTATTTGTGGATTTGGTCATGCAGTTAATGGTGGTGCATCTTGGAAAACAGGTAATTCGCCTGTTCTAAATCTTGCAAACATTTTTACTGGAAGTAGTCATTTCTCTATTTACTTTGTTGTGAAATTTAAGTGAGACCTTTGGGATTTCAGATTAATAGTTAGGTTTTAATACCCTTGTGAGCCTAAAGTTGATAGTACCAACTCTAGAGAGAGCTGTCTTCTGTAGTTGCAGCTACACAATGAAAAAATTCAAGTAGTAATAAACTTTGCATAATGTCATACAGAAAAAAAAAATTGGAAAAGAATGAAAAGTATGAATTTTTAAAATTATTTTAATTTTAAGGATAATCAGATTATGTAATATTATTTATCTTTGTATGATTGTAATGCATTGTATTTACTCTTTTCCAGCTCCCTTTGACCAGCAGTATTCTGGATGTATATGGAGGTGACCCAGGTATGACCCCCCCTAATCTTGGACCAACATCTGGTTTATGTCCCACAAAGTTCAGTGTAAAAAGTGAAGCTCCAGGTATGCAATATAGTGCATAACATTTAAATGAGAAAGAACACAATCTTTTTCAGTCTGAAGCCTGAATGATGCTCCACTTCTACAACATATATACGATTTATTTCCACCTTTACAAATTATAGCATTAAGCACTGAATCTGTTGTGCCTAAAAGCTGGTATCCACTCTTTGACAGTTTCCAATAGTTATTAAACTAACCAGAGTAGTCACTTCCACATGATTTGGACCTATACCAACTGCTTGACAGAAAATAAGGCCTGTGGCAATAAGAGTATAGATACAATATAAAGAGCAAGAACACTTGTTTCAAAAACGTATTGTTTTTCCCATTTAAGCAGATATAACATCACAAAATGTCAAATCCTCTGTCAGCTCATCCATGTATCCACCGTGCCACCCATTGTGCACACAATTTATTATAAAATTGTTTTAAGTGGGCATCAGTACGAAACTTGTATAAGAACATATTTAACCATCTGCTGAAGCATTTCCCAGCAGCACTGGGTACAAGGCAGGAACCAGTGTTAGTTCATCGCATAACCCTCTCACACACACATTCACAAGGTGCTAGTTAAGAATTTCCAGTTACCCTAACTAGCTTGAATTTGAGGATATGAGGATATCGGAGATTAACTGTCATGAACAAATTGCAGAGGGATGAAAAAAAAACGGGAAGGATTCAAACCTAGGACACTTGGATCCATGAAGCAGTTCTAACCACTGCACTTCAGAACCACCCTAATCAATATAATGTACTGTAAAAAACTTGAAGTATTTCTGTCTGACTTAAAGTGTTATTGTTATGATGTAACAAATTGTTCCACAGAAAAAAAATCGCTTCATTGATTTGAGTGACATATTCCAACATAGTAGATGGGGTCGTAATTGACTCTTTATTTACAAGTTTCTGGGTCACAAATCATTCCTAAATTGAGAATAAAAATAAATAAATAAAAAGATCTTTTAAAACAAAGAAGAAATTAAACACATAGTTTAAGAACATGGAACATAATATATGAGAACAAAATGCTTAAACAGAAAATTGAACCTTTAAGATACCGCACAAATGAGCATGTACAGCTGGTATCCACTCTTTGACAGTTTCCAATAGTTATTAAACTGACCACAGTAGTCACTTCCACATGATTTGGACCTGTACATATGCACATATGTTTATTGCTGTGTTGCAAACAACATAACAGCAACATTTACTAGTGATCTACTGATCTCCAACTGTAGTGTATGTTATTACCACATGGTGTTAAAATGTAAATATACTAGTAAATATTTCAAAATTAATGTATAAATAAAGAAATAGCACTAACTAGCTCTCAAATACTAACAGTTATAGAAGATTAATGGATTACAATTTTTCAACCTAAAAGCAACACAGAAAATCAAATCTTATTACTTTTAGTAAAAAGTAGGAGTCTGGTCCAAAATAGTTTTTTCTTGATTTCTATACTGTAACGTAATACCTTACTGGTCTTTTTAATTGCATTTGTACACTACTGAAAGTAGCCAATGATGAATCAATTATACCCCCAATTCTTTCTTAAAGTTTATACTATTTTGCTCTACATAACCTCCATATTATAAATTATATATAATATGTTTTTTCATATGTATAAATCTGTCCTGGGTATGATGTTAATCTGCATCCAGCCCTGCAAGCAGGTGCTCCAACTTGAAGGGAAAACCCGAGGGTTGATGGCAGGGTTGACACTCCAGCCATTGTAAAAAGCCTCACACTGTTCAGTGTGGTACTGGGGTGTCACCCGTTCTACAGCTATCCTCGGATCCCAATTCAGGTGGTTCATTGTGTTTTGGGTGCGGCAATGTGCTATTATCAGCGCATGCTCCCAACCTCCTCCTCCTCTTCCTATGTATAAATTATAACTGTTATTTATATTAAACATCATGTACTACACATCTGCCCATACATTTCTGTGCAGGATTGTTCTTTACGAATTTATCCTACTCCAACTATCTGTAAGTTTCAACTAATTTTAACTGGAGTTACCCCCAGATAGTCAAGTTTTTATGTAACTAACTGTAAGTATGTAAATTTAAAAAACAGCACAACTAAACCTAAACCCCACATGTTGTACCTCAAATTCAGAAATAGATTTTTGCAACATAATGTGTTGCTTTGTCTTTAAGCTAATTCTGCATTCAGTTGCACTCCATAAAAACCTAAATCTACAATTTCATGTTTCATAGACAGCTTTACTGTCTAGAGTACCCTATCTAAAGTTTATCGAAAATCCCCTCTGATGCTGTCATGCTGTAAGTATAGTGCCACTGAATCTAGGTGAACAATCTAGACAATTCAACATATATAGAGTCATTGTAATTCACGTTGAATAATTTAGCAAGATGCTTTGTAGATACTAAAATGTTTAATGTTGTCATGCCTGTGGTGGAAAAAGGAAAGGAAAAAAAATTAGGAGTCTTCTAAGCCAAAAATGTGTTCCAAAAATCAGAATCAAAACACATGTATATAGGTTCCAATACCAACTCAGAATCTTTAGACTCGATTTTTATCTGTACAACCTCGGTACACTAAAACACTAATAGTAATTTGTGTTGTATACACAAACTGGACACCAAGAACAGCACATCACCACCTTAAATAGCAAGCTCAGAATGACATCGCATGCCACAATCGTGTGTTAGCTGCAGGAGACCTGTAATTAACAACAAGGCTAGGACCATACAGGGATAGTACAACATTGTGGTGGATCATGAGAAAATCCATCCATCCATCCATTGTCTCCCGCTTATCCAAGGTCGGGTCGCGGGGGCAGCAGCTTGAGCAGAGATGCCCAGACTTCCCTCTCCCCGGCCACTTCTTCTAGCTCTTCTGGGAGAATCCCAAGGCGTTCCCAGGCCAGTCGAGAGACATAGTCCCTCCAACGTGTCCTGGGTCTTCCCCGGGGCCTCCTCCCGGTTAGACGTGCCCGGAACACCTCACCAGGGAGGCGTCCAGGAGGCATCCTGATCAGATGCCCGAGCCACCTCATCTGACTCCTCTCGATGCGGAGGAGCAGCGGCTCTACTCTGAGCCCCTCCCGGATGACTGAGCTTCTCACCCTATCTTTAAGGGAAAGCCCAGACACCCTGCGGAGGAAACTCATTTCAGCCGCTTGTATTCGCGATCTCGTTCTTTCGGTCACTACCCATAGTTCATGACCATAGGTGAGGGTAGGAACATAGATCGACTGGTAAATTGAGAGCTTCGCCTTGCGGCTCAGCTCCTTTTTCACCACGACAGACTGATGCAGCGCCCGCATTACTGCGGATGCCGCACCGATCCGCCTGTCGATCTCACGCTCCATTCTTCCCTCACTCGTGAACAAGACCCCGAGATACTTGAACTCCTCCACTTGGGGCAGGATCTCGCTACCAACCCTGAGAGGGCACTCCACCCTTTTCCGGCTGAGGACCATGGTCTCGGATTTGGAGGTGCTGATTCTCATCCCAGCCGCTTCACAATTGGCTGCGAACCGATCCAGAGAGAGCTGAAGATCACGGCCTGATGAAGCAAACGGGACAACATCATCTGCAAAAAGCAGTGACCCAATCCTGAGCCCACCAAACCGGACCCCCTCAACGCCCTGGCTGCGCCTAGAAATTCTGTCCATAAAAGTTATGAACAGAATCGGTGACAAAGGGCAGCCCTGGCGGAGTCCAACTCTCACTGGAAACGGGTTCGACTTACTACCGGCAATGCGGACCAGGCTCTGGCACCAATCGTATAGGGACCGAACAGCCCTTATCAGGGGGGCCGGTACCCCATACTCTCGGAGTACCCCCCACAGGATTCCCCGAGGGACACGGTCGAATGCCTTTTCCAAGTCCACAAAACACATGTAGACTGGTTGGGCAAACTCCCATGCACCCTCCAGGACCCTGCTAAGGGTATAGAGCTGGTCCACTGTTCCGCGACCAGGACGAAAACCACACTGTTCCTCTTGAATCCGAGGCTCGACTATCCGACGGACCCTCCTCTCCAAGACCCCTGAATAGACTTTTCCAGAGAGGCTGAGGAGTGTGATCCCTCTGAAGTTGGACCACACCCTCCGATCCCCCTTCTTAAAGAGGGGGACTACCACCCCGGTCTGCCAATCCAGAGGAAATCATGAGAAAATTTGAAAGTAAAATGGAAAAGTGAGGACGTTACTGAAATAACACTACAAATTAATAACAATATAAAAACTAATACAATAATACAAAATTAGAATGCGAAAAAGTTAAGCTCACTCCAACTCCCCAAATTAATGACTGATATATGTACATTTCTTGATGGTCTAAAATGGATGCCACCTTGACCACTCCTTTTGTTAAAGGAACTCACCAACGTAGAAATTGCATGACAGTCAATCTACTCAAAGAGCAATTAGATGTGGGATAGTCACAGCTACACTGTGGAGCTATTTGTAAAAAAAAAAGAGAAGAACCATGTTGTCTAACAACTATTCCCACAACCATTTTCACCAGATCTCAATTATAATATGCTTTTATAGGATTAAGCACTTCTGCTATATACCCATAAAATTCAAGCATTTTAGTAAAATCCCTAATGTCCAAACCAATGCTGATTATCTGTACACACAACTGTAATCGACAACTGATTTCCTACGATGTCTTGATCATTTTTCTCAGTTTCAGTCTACCTGTGGGAAAAATTAATTTATTAGGCTTATAATTACCAGGATCATACCAATTACATTTTTGTGCAATGTTGGATATTTTCAGGTCTTAGAACATTCTCCAGATCATATTGACCTCTGCAAAACAAATGTTAAATGTTTGAAAAACTGGTTCCTGCCTTATGCTACTAAGATTGCTGTGAATTGGGTTAAGGGGTTTCAGGATATTTATATGAATTAATATTAACTATTATAATATTATCTTTAACTACATTTACAATCATTGTTTTTTTTAAATTTTATTAAAAGAAGCAGCTGACTTTGCCAGTTCTAATTGTTAGATTCAGTTTAAACTGTTGTAAGTCAATGAGCAAAAATAATGCATTACATCTTCTGTAGCCAAGCCTTAAATTGCTTTTGGAGGCTACCTATAGATAATACATAAATAGAAATCTATAAGTTTATAATGTTTAATATAATAATAGGTCTATACCACTAGCCATTCAATACTATTTTTTATATATAATACCTATATAGCTGTTCATTTGTCTGTCCAGGATTTTAAATCACCTGTAGCTTGCAAACCGTTTGACCTATTGACCTGACATTTGGTATACATATAGTAGATGACATCTACTATCCACTTTCGGGGTAATGATTGACTTCCAAGGTTATTCCTCTTTTTATTTTTATTTTATTTTATTGCAAAATCAACTCTCGGCAGTGGCTAGAAGGGCGGCCATGCAGTGCATGTATATGGGCGCCGTTCTCATCCCTACCACCTTCGCCATCACCTCCCCTACCTCTTCATATCTTAAATCATTCTTGAGGCAAATTGAAGACTTAAGTGCCAGCTTAAGTGAAAAATTAAGGAAAACGTACTAAGTAATCACAACACAAACACTGACTTAATCAGTTTTAACGTGAAAAGATGTCGACAAAAGAAGAGAAGAAGCGGGCCGCTAGAATGGAGAAAAGAAGAGCTGCTCAGCAAGCAGCAAGCGCATCAACCTCTGAGCAAATGAATGATAAACGTACAAAGAAAGCATGAAAACTATGAATGTTCAAGTTAAGTGTATTCACTGCACATTATCATGCACTGCGCAATTACTGGTATTTTAATAAAAAGCAATAACTAAATTTGAAAATGGACATTTTGGGTATGAAAAAAATTGATAGGAGGCAATCGAGACTTGGACTATTGGACAACCCATGCTGTTTTAAATGACAGCAATGAAAAGCAGCTAGGAGGCACACATTATCAGAGATCTAGTTTAGGCCCTTACATTAAGAAATTATTAACTAATTCATTATTTGCATTAAAGGAACAGAAGATTGCAAAACTATTTGCAAACAACATAAATCATAGTTATAGAAGAATTAGAACAAATATTATGTTGCATCCCCCATCCCATTTATAAGTACATACAGAACATACTGTACTTCATTACGTGCTGCCAGATAGTGTAAATGTTCCTTTGTTGGTAGAGAATTTCTTATAATGGCTACTTAACTATCTCCTGGGAATCATATGACTGCCTCTGGACATTTGTTTATCTACTACGGCTGAAAAAATAAAGCCATATTCTACTAAAAAAAAATCCATGGACAATACACTATTCAATAAATGCAACATTGTAACAGTGAGCTATGTCAAAACGATAAAAAGTCCCTTTTTCTTGCTGTGAGACATCCTAAAAACTGTTTTGGTCTTTTAAAGAGTTTATATCTGTGTGACCATCTAGATATTTGTGAAATTGTTTACCAGGAAAAATATGTATGGAAAAATGGATGGTTTGAATGGTGACTTGCACAGATAATATTTGAATTTAGAACTTTAGAGCAATAAATATAACAGGAATTCCTGGTGTGTACACTATTGTATTTAAGTGGAAAAAGAGTTTTGAAGAAATGAATTGTCTTCCTACTAACTAGTTATATGTAATTTTATTGTGGATGCCCTGCAGAAGGCAGCCTGGAATTTTTAAATATATTTTATTCTTCCTTTTTCAGTGAGAAGAAAAATGTAAAACTAGCCAACCATACAAAGCAATATGTAAAAACACTAAAAACATGAATGCATGTTTTGCAATAAGCGTTACTTAAAATTACAGAGCATTAGAGTTTCAAAATGTAATGGATGCATTCATAATTATCAATGCTTCAGTACACATTAGCGGGATGTGTGTATTCCCACTTTAGCAATGCAGACACAAAAGCACATTTTGTAACTTTTTATGAATGTCATGCATCAAGTAAAACTAATTGATTTAGGAAATGGAAAGGATGTCTACAGCTTTTTTCCTCTTTCAACCAGAATTTAAGTGAATTACAATCTTTACAAGAAGCAGTGAATTTTGACAAATAACTATTATACAAAGTTTGTGCATTCCTTCATCAGTAAAAAGTAATTAAATTGAAATCAGGATCCTACTTTTAGATGACCACACACTTTACAGTCAGTTGTAATAAACCCAGAGAAATCCAGGGCTAAATACAAGGAAAACATGCTTGGAAGGAACACATTTCAAAAACCCTTTTTACTTTATGTTGTCCAAACATTTTCCACAGAAAGAAAGTATCACCAGGGTGTCAAAAGAAAGCTAAATTAAACAGATTTTTGAAACGGAAAATACAGAAGAATATAACTTTTCCTTCTCTTGTAATTTTGGAGCAGATTCTCACATAATATTTTTGTATTTTTTTAACAGATGTTGATACGCACGCCCTTGTAAAAGAAAGACAAAAAAAGGACAACCACAACTTAAGTAAGAAAATTCACGTTATTGTCCCTCTTTATCTATCAACCTTTTCTCTGTTATTCTGTTTGGCTTACTGTCAGTCTGCTGAGTACAAAAAAGTCTGACATAATATCCTGAGTAGTCATTATAGTGTTTATTTTTGAAAATGTTCTTGCACAGTACAATATATGGATGTAAAATTAGCATCTTGGTACAGTGATTGAATAGCAGCCTGATCACTACCTATGTAACACCATGTCTGTGTAGGATTTTTCTCCACTCATATATCTCAGAGACATTCAAGTTCAGTTCATGCTGACTCTAAAGTGTGCACTGAGTGAATGGTTATGTGTACCCAGCATAGGATAAGTGCCTGCTTTTGTAGCTATTACACAGCTCATACAAAAATAAAATATGTATGTACTTTTTTGTTGGTATTTTGACCTTCTACACTTTGTTTAACACTTTTTTTATTTTGATGGTTTACTTTTTCCTGTTTACTTTGCTAAGTCATTTTATAGCATAAAAATCCCTCAGAATAAAAAAGTTATTGTTGAAAAGAAAAGATTTCATTTTGTTGCACTGTGTTTGGAATGTTAAGCAAATAGATAGATAGATAGATAGATAGATAGATAGATAGATAGATAGATAGATAGATAGATAGATAGATAGATAGATAGATAGATAGATAGATAGATAGATAGATAGATAGATACTTTATTAATCCCAATATGAGACAAACTGGGGCCCTATGCAAAATCTGCTTCTTGGGCCCCTCTCCCCCAAACTCTCCAACTCACCCCTACCTGAATTAACTAAATTAGTATTTCTTATAAAAGTTTTAATCAAAAATAAACAAACAAGCACAAATCACAAAATTTAAAACTTTTTGATTTGCTCCCTTTATAAAAGAAGGCCAAATTAGTAGTAATAATAATAATATATAATATCAATGTGCTGCTACTCTTTGTTACGAGTGTTGATCAGCGAATTTTGCCAAAGCGCTATTCTCATTTGCATCATTTCGCGTTTGCCCTTGTTTGTCAAATTATTTACTGATAATTCAGCTGGTTTAGGAGAATTTTTTCCCCAGCACCCCATAATGCTTTGCAAGGCCAGAGTGACATTCCCCAGAGCTGTAACAGCCAACACAGGATGGGTCCGCAACCCAGGTATTTAATGATGGTCATTTGCATTACAGGCTCTGTGGGACTTACTGTAATTAGTGGTAGAACACATAAGTAAATAATGCAGGTTCTCAAAATTTTCTTTTTTTGAAACATATACAGCATAAATAATGAGTTATCTCTTCTTGTCGCCAAATCTGCATTTCAATCTTTGAGTTCCACGTCAGTATAAAAGAAGGAGGGGCGTGTCCTATGCATGCATAATTAGCCATGTGGAAATAAAAAAACAAACCTTGAAGAAGCCTGATGCCACATCAACCACAGAAGATTCTATGAAATAATAATAATAACAAAAGATTTATTACTATTTACAAGATGTTTCTATGTTTTTGATAGCAGAAAAAGTTCAAAGCATCAGCACAGACAGTTTGGAGCGCCTTCAGCGCGATTTCAAAAAATAGAATGAGCCAGGAACTTCAATCATGACACTCCACTTTGAGTTTTTTGACTTAAAAGAACCTAAATATTTTTTTTGACTTTTGACTAAGATTTTGGCATTTCTACTTTATTTTGACAAAATATATGACTGCACATCTCTGACAGCATTCTTTATTCTTTGATCTCACAGAGACAATGGTGCAGTGGTTGAGACTTCAGCCACACAGCTCAGGTCACCTTTTTGGCCACAATAATTGGTCCAGTATAGTTGATAGACATTTCTCTAGCCCTCAGGGACACATTAAAGATGATCGCACCATTACAATCCAGTGAAATCTAGTTCAGTTAGTCCTTCCCCATTGACTTCAATGCAATTTGCGGACTTCGGCGATATTCACAAACACTATTTGTTACTTGATATAGTCAACAGTATCACTTGTAACATTTGATACAAAAACAAAAATCTTAATACTACCATCACAACCACTACTACTACTACTACTACTACTACTGTGTTTCCCCGAAAATAACACTGGGTCTTATACTGTATTAATTTTTGCTCCAAAAGATGCACTAGGGCTTATTTTCACTGGGATATATTTATTCATGTACAACAATATGCATTTATCCAAATACAGTCATGTCATCTTTTTCTGGAATATTGTCACAACTCTCCACATTCAAACCCTGAATTCCAGACTGAATTTCTTGTTACTCCAGCCTCTTTTAGGATCCTCCAGGATCGATGTGTGCGCTTCGATGTTTGGTGAATGGTTCGATGTGATGAAGCAAAATGCCGACATACAAATGTATTCACGTTGCTTTGATATTCAAGCATTGCATATTCCCCAAAGTAATGACACAATATATTTTAACAGTCTCACATACCATCTTCTGTGCCGTCTTTTTTTTTTTTTGCACCTTCACAATACCATCAGAATGTACAGTGCGGCGGCGTATTTGCGCCACAGAGAAAAAAAATAAGGACATAATGAAAATGTCTATTTTGTGATTAAAGTGGAAATTTCGGTTTTAAACTCAAAATGTCCACTTTAACCTCGTAGTTTACTTTATCAGTAAAGCAGAACATTGTAAACGTCATCTTAAAACTGACCCAGTTGTTAAATCGCTGCGCGCTTCTGGGGCTTCCTCATGACCTGACAGCAGAGGCGAGCAGCAATAGATCGCCTCACAGAACACAAGTAAATTTATGATATTCCAGCTCTCTGCACATTTACAGTTCTTAGATATCTACTTTATATCACTTTCATGATGAAATGCATTAAAATATGTTTACCATTTTACAGATAAATCGTTAACTTCGTTTAATAAATGAATACTGTTAATAGTTACACATAAGGGAGTGGCAAGGTAGCAGAGTGGTAGCGCTGCCGTCTCACAGGGAGTCATGTCCTTTGTGATCCCTGCCTGGAGTTTGCATGTTTTCCTGGTGGGTTTCCACAGTGGGCTCGGTTTTCCATCTAAAGACATGAAAGTTTGGGGATTTGGTGAAGCTACAATGACGCCAGTGTATGTGTGTGCTTGTGCTCACCTTGCGATGAGATGATGCCCCGTCCAGGGATTTTGTTTCTGTCTTTTGGCGATGCTGCTGGAATGGACGCATCCCCGAATTGATAGATGTAATCATTAAACATCCTTTTCAGAGATATTGTGGCAAGGTATCCTCAGAAGTTAATGGATGTTTTGGGCACACGTGTCGCATCACGTGAAGTATAAACCTGGCCTTAGGCACCTTACTTTTCAGCTGACGATCTTGACTAGGGCTTATTTTTGGGGTAGAGCTTATATTACAGAGCAGCCTGAAAAATCATGGTAGGGCTTATTTTCGGGGAAACACGGTATTACTAATATATAAAATATTATTACTATTACTAATGATAAATAAAACTACTACTACTGAATGAGATTAATACATTTACTATAGTAAATACAGGCCAAATTAAGCTGAATACTGAGATTTTTAAAAAATTAACATGTGAATGTATCACCTACACTTAAGACTTTATCTAAACTTCAATTTTTCCTTCCAAGAACAGCACGTAGCAATATAGCGTTAACTAAATCAGTCATTTTAGCTGCCAATAAAATACACCAATAATAGAAGTTAATCTGAGCTAATACTTTCTTTATGTATGTCAAAGTAGCTTGCATTGTGCTTTTCCACAGTTCAGCTAATAGCTAACTAATAAGCTAGAGAGTCTGTGTGTTGATGAAATTTAAATGTGTGTCCTCAATGTAACAAAACTTAAACCATTTCATTTGTCAACTAACGTTAGCAACTTTTAACCACGTGTATCGGTCCTAAGGTTTATATGGCAGTAATAACTAATCCACAACGGTTTGTCAGCTAGGTACTATAACATCAGATAATATCTTTTAAACAATCAATATCAAAATTATTATGCATTGTTACTAGCTCTAGTGTAGTGGTGATTGATGCAAATTTAGCTTACTGGAAGTTAAGTGAAAGTGCAGAAAGCTTTACTTTTTTCCTATTGTCTGTGCTCCTGACATGTTTCTGACATGCTCCTGAATCTCTGATCATTAGTGGAAAGTTATCACACCAAGTGACTGTCAACGACGTTAACTTTGGTGATTCATGAAACAGCAACAATGCCATTAGGAACACCCCTCCCCCATACTGGTCCTTCAATCATGGGTCCCATGCACAGTACGTGATGTGCGTATAGGAAGGTGTGACTCTGGCACAACATATTCAAGACTAAAACATATCAGCGTAATATTTTTCATCCTTGCTACACTTGATAACACTATAATCTTGCAGGCTTTGTCTTACTGCTGTAAATTAGCAGGTACAGAAATAAGAAATAAGTGAATATATCTGAATTTCATGTCTAGTTTGAGAATTCTTAAGACAAACCATTATAAACTATGAGTTAACACTATTCCACTACACCACCCTTGTTTATTTTATTTAGATTATATTACAATTAGATGATTCAATTAAATGTTAATTATATTGCTAGCTAATTTAATTTCTTTGCAACTCAATGCTAGAGTGTGTATTCAATAATGATGAAAAATTCAGTTTGGCTTCATATGATGGTATGGTTTCAGGAATGTTTTAAAGCTGGCCCATTAAATGTGAATTTATACAAAAAAATGAAATTGCTTTCAAGTCTTCCTCTCTGCTGACTTTTGCTCTTCTATTAAAAGTTTTCTGAAAATGACTTTTTCTAAGCCCTTGCAACAAATAAATGCATTTAGAGAACAGTATACCACTACTTCTGGCCAATCGTGTCAATAATTTATTTGTTAATTTCTTATGCATATAACTGAGTCACTGTCAAGATAATATATGCAATAATATGATCAATTACATTAAATGGTTTATTTAATCCCTTGTGAAATACACAGTTTTTAAATGTACATTTTACTATAAATAATGCATTTCCTTAAATGGGCAAATTACCTGTTGTTCTGTAATATAGCTTAAAATATATTTAAAATGTATTTTTGCAACGATATGTTCAAGTAGCGGAGTGTTCAATATGAATTATTTAAAGCCTTTTCAGCTTTTACAAAATATCTAGACAGGGCTAGCAACAATGTTACAAGGATGTACTTAGCAATTGTACATTACTTTGCTTTTAGCTTTCTGGGAAACAACAATAAATTATGGTATTCTCTATTTTATTATCAGGAAGTGTTTTATACTACTTGCTTCAACTATCCCAACCATCGTAACTTAAACAAAAGCAACTACTTTTCTCACTGTGGGCTCAGTTCTAGGGGGGGTATGTTTAGCAAGCTGGTTACCTTGAAAGATTGATATGATTGATATGATACAAAGTCCACTCAGCTATCTTCAACAAGAGATTGATGTATATGTCATTATAATATGTACTCATTATGCCACTAATATCAGAAGTACACATTGACCACTAATTATAGGAATTACGATATTATTCTAATAATTGTGTTTAAAGTTAAAGCTTTTCTGATGTCTGAACCAACTAATCCTAAACTGCTTTTCGCTTTTTTTTTTTAAAAACATCATTAATATAAAAGAGTATAATATAACATAAAGTATCACAATGGTTAGTTCTGCTGCCTCACAGTTCAGACAGTCTGCAATCAAACCCCAGCCTGGTCAGTATGAGTGTGAAGCTTGTACATTTTACTCCATGTCTATTAGCATTCTTCTTTGAGTAGTTTAATTTCTCTCCTTCATGCTGAGCACAGGGATGTTAGGTTATCTAATGAGACTAAGTTGACCCCATGTGAATGCTGGACTAAGTGGACTCAGTGTTAAACAGTACGGTATGCAGAGTTGGGTTCTGTTATGCACCTAATGCTGCTAGGATCAACTCGGGCTTCTGTGACTCTGATTTGAGTTAAGTGGATTCAATAATATAATGTTGTAAGAACCATATCTTTCAAGTTAATATTAATAGTACATTTACCAAAGTTTTGCTTAATTTGAATAGAATTTAGCTTTCAAATAGAAATGGAAGATTTTGTTTATAAGCTTGCTATAAGCTAAAAATGTAATGGAATATTCTAAATGCTCTGCTATATTTCTATATTTAGATAATAGAATGACCTCATATTATTGTTAGACAGCCCAAAAGAAGCATGTACTCTTAGACAGATAGGCATTAAGGGCATATAGTTTTCTGACCGTTATTGATACCATTACGGTATATACAGTACATATGTCAAATGTAGGTCCTAGTGCATGTGATAACAAACATACTTTAAGATAGGTAACCTAAACACTTAAGCTTTAAACAGAAAAATATAGACAAGAACTTTTTCTTTTTGGTGTGTGTATTATTAAGTTTTTTGTTTTTTTTTACGTGTAAACCGATTGCTTTGAATTTCACTGTAACTTTTAAAACAAACACACTTGGACTGTGGAGGTTTTATTTGTACCACAAGTCATGGTAACTGCTGGAATGTCTTTCTGATAGCTGTATTTTGAACTATCTCAAAACCCTTGCTAATTGCAGATACGGATATCCTGTATTATCTATTTATCTAGAACGTATAATACGATTATGATTAGTATCATATACTGTACATGTGATAATACTGACCCTATAAAACCTAACATATTACTGATGAGCATTGGTAAGTATTGGTGCTTTACAGCATAGGTTTGAATCCTAATCTAGTCACTGTGCTGAGTTAACATGTTCTCTCCATTTCTAAGTATTTTTTTTTTCTCAGTGTATCGCAGTTTTCTGCTCACATCCCCAATGATAAGCAGGTTATGTTAACTAATTTGCCATGACAAAAGTGAGTGTGGGTGTGCACTGCAATGGATGGACATCCTGTCCAGAAATGGCTCCTCTTTATTCTTTCTGTTTTGAAGTGGATTTTCTGGGCTTGACACAGAATGAATTTCTGAATAAGGGTGCCTTTTTATAAGTTAGTTCTTTATGTCTTTATACATATTTCTTCCAGGACTTCTACCCCACTATTATTAAACAAAGATGACAAAATCTATCACTAAAATTTATCCATCGTGTATGTGCACATACCCGTGTTTTTGCATTGTTGACAAATCCAGGCTATTTC
This sequence comes from Erpetoichthys calabaricus, assembly GCF_900747795.2. NCBI lineage: Eukaryota > Metazoa > Chordata > Cladistia > Polypteriformes > Polypteridae > Erpetoichthys > Erpetoichthys calabaricus. Next base: position 212,487,352 of record NC_041394.2, on the reverse strand, counting down.
CGACTTTGCACCTCTTCTGATAAAGAATATTCCTGAAATTTAAGTGTACTCTAGCATTTAATAGTGTGCAGTTTAACATGCTCTCTAATATCTACAAAACTAAGAATTATCCAAATGTGTTCTGTCAAACAGTTGAAAGAAGACGGAGATACAATATTAACTACAGAATCAAGGAGCTTGGAACCCTAATACCAAAATCAAATGACCCGTAAGTATTAAAACATGAAACAGATTTGATGCCTTGCCTGGAGCCACTCAAGTTCTAATGATTGACCACACTACACTGCGCTCAGTAACAAAGATAATATTGGAAAAGACAGCTTCCCTCACTTACTGTATGTTTGTTAGACTCAAACTAAATTAACTTTTTAAAAATTATAGACAGTTTACAATGCAGACTTAAATGAACTTAAACTCTGAGTACATGTCTGAAAATAATTTTGTCCACTATAAACTGATAACCTACCAAAATCTTTATAGCTTGTATTATGCTGTTTTTAGGACTGTGCTAAAATACCGGTGGCTTTATTTAATTTCTTAACCTGCTAGAGAAAAGCCAAGCAAAATGACACCTTTTATTGGCTAACTAGAAAGATTACAATATGCAAGCTTTCGAGGCAACTCAGGCCCCTTCTTCAGGCAAGATGATTACATCTTGCCTGAAGAAGGGGCCTGAGTTGCCTCGAAAGCTTGCATATTGTAATCTTTCTAGTTAGCCAATAAAAGGTGTCATTTTGCTTGGCTTTTCTCTACATTCATAATGGCTAACACGGTACAACACCTTAACCTGCTAGAGAAAGAGAAAACAGTCCAGGACAGGCTGTCAGTTCACTGCAGCATATACTTATAGACACATCCACACTTGTGCAAGTTTAGAGTCATCATTTGGCCTAAATTACCCATCTTTGGCATGTAGGAAGAAAATCAGAGTACCTGATTAGACCCAAAGAAAACAACACAAATACCATGGTCAGGCAAGGAACTGAACTCAGAACTGTGGAGGTATGAGGCAGCAGTGCTCCCCACTGTGCCACCATGCTGCAGAATAGATGTGAAAAATATTATAAATGAATTACAATACATATCTACCAAAAGAGAGAATGAATGTTTTTAATAAATGGTTAATAGTAGGACATTTTATTAGAGAGCCATTATATGCATCTACAGCAAACTCTGCACCTCACAGCATGTATTGTCTTAGGATATGCACTTAACCATACTAATTAAGACACAGCATACACATGAACAAAGAAATGAAACCTAAAGCAAGAAAAAAATGTGGTTGCAAACTGCAACAACATTTATAGAGAACAGACATTGAAAGAGAGAGAGAGAGAGTGAGTAAGATCTCATAAGAAAAAAAAATTGAAAAACCTTGCAGTGGTAAGATGTAGTTGAACTTTTGATAAAAATTAAACTAAAGGTTACTGATTTCTCCACGTTATTAGTCCATGATAAAAGAGATTATTACCCCTGATCAGACAAAGAAAAGGACAATTTTACAACAGCTCATTTTTTAAGAAGCAATGGCATCAGAAATGCACAGTATATAGCTTTTCTCCCCAAGTCCCATTTTTTAACTTCTTCTGACACCAATTTTCATTCGGGGATTAATTTTACCGTACAAGAGCTCTAGAATTGACTTTCTGCAGATATACTTAACTATTCTATTAAAATTCTCATTCAGGAGCAATAATGTCCGAGAATGAATAATGGTCATGTAAATCATCATTTCTTATTAATATAAAAGGCCTTTGTAAGTTTTTAAAAATTCTGCTGATGTGCACATTTGTGAAAAGGTTATCTTTACATCCTGCAGTGATATGCGTTGGAACAAAGGAACTATTTTAAAGGCATCAGTGGAGTACATAAAGTGGCTCCAGAAAGAGCAGCAACGAGCAAGAGAGCTGGAGAACAGACAGAAGAAGCTTGAGCAGGTTAACAAGAGGCTTCTACTGCGAATTCAGGTCAGTAGAGGCTGCTGTAGCACCACCATGGGAAAGCTGTAGTTGGTCACAAATGAACTGGTGTGAGGCTCACTTCAAAGGTCAGTGTTTAAGTGTACTTGCTGAACCTGATTAATATACAGATACATGAAAAAGAGCAATGTCACACAACCAAAGAATTAGGTTTGTATTTGATTGTGTCATCTCACTTAGTGAAGACAAATGTGTCTCTGGTTTTTAAGTCATGCATTAGAATGTAACAAGTATTGACTCATTTGCAATCAGGTAGTGGAAACATTACAGAATTCACCACCTGATGATGCAGTCCAGTTAGTTTTAAAATTAATCGATCCCAGTGACTGTGTAATATTCTGTCTCCAACCACAATCCCAGCTTCATCCTTCCCCCCACCCCCCCAACCCCACCTGAAACATGGGACATTCTGAGTTAGATCAGATGCATACTAAAGACTTAAAGACTAAAGAAGAGGACAAAGATCCTGTGTAAAACAGGCATTTCAATCAGTGCTTTCATATTAACAACTAAGGCAAAAACTTACACTTGCATTATGTCTAGTTCTTTCCAAAAAAAAAAATATGTACTGAAATGACCAGTAATCTAAATAAAACAATATGTAATATCTGACACTGTGATCAAGTGAATTTCAATTCATAGTGCTTAAAAGCCTTGTGATGGACTGACATCCCACCTAGGGTTGGTACTTGCCTTACATTTAGTTCTGTTGGAATAAGCTGGAGTACAGCATAACCCTATAATACAAGTGGGTTTTAAAGAGGGAATAAGTTAGTACTTGATCATTCTGGTTGAATATTTTGCCGATGAGGGTATAACAGGGGCGGCATGATGGTGCAGTGGAGTTTGCATGTTCTGCGTGTCTGTGTGGGTTTCCTCCGGATGCTCTGGTTTCCTCCCACAGTCCAAAGACATGCAGGTTAGGTGCATTGGTGATCTTAAATTGTCCCTAGTGTGTGCTTGGTGTGTGTGTGTGCGCCCTGCAGTGGGCTGGTGCCCTGCCGGGGGTTTGTTTCCTGCCTTGTGCCCTGTGTTGGCTGGGATTGGCTCCAGCAGACCCCCGTGACCCTGTAGTTTGGATATAGCGGGTTGGATAATGGATGGATGGTATAACAGGGTCTGGAAAAGGCAAAGATTGTGCAGGTTATGTGCTGCTATTACCAATTTTAATCTGTTTTTTTTCTTTTCTTGTGTAAAGGATGGCTTAAGTTGACTAGTGGAAGAAATGACATATAAATTATGGTAGTTACTCTTGTCATTTTAGTTAGCCATGCTACCGGCCTCCACCTCAACCTCTTGAATACTATATCTTTTGTTTTTCCATTTACTCTTAATAATTCAACTTAAAGTATTTCCTGTAAGATTTTATACTGCAATATACAACTGAAACTTTTTTTATAGGTTGACAAAGGCCTAAAGGGCCTGTCTCCAGTAATAAGCTGTCTATTGAACATGTTAATAACCTGCAATAAGAGGGACATCTAGAATATGATAAAATATTTTTTTAATTCATCTAGGTCACAGAAGCATAAATTAAATTAGTCAAGACAAATTTTCTCAGAAATGTTACGAAAGAGGGAGTGGCACAGTGACACATGGAATTGCATATTTTCCCCATGTCCATGCGGGCTACCACCAAGTGCCCCAGTTTAGATTCACTAAGCTGTTTTTAGATAATTGACCTATCCCCTTGATAATATTTGTTAATCAGATTATGAGATGCCACTCAGGGGCACTATACAAATTTAAGTTCAGGTTTTAATATTCCATACCATTTCTCAAAATCCAGGAGAAAAGAAAAAAAAAGACTGTTCTGAATAGCTGAGATCTTCAAAAATACTGCATGCTGTTTCAAGATAAACACATACTACTTTTGGTCCAGGGTTTTAGTTGAATCCCCTATTGACCATTCTAGATATACTCTATATATATATATACAGGGTATCACATGAAAATGTAGCCTTCTGTTTGATATGGTGCTTTGGATATAGCAGAGGCAAAAGTAGTCAAGTGTAGCAGGTGGAAAGTTTGCATTCATGTTTTGTTTTGTTTAGTTAGTTCTGTTACATGTGTGTGTACTAGAAAAAAGCCATGCCAGATTCAGTAGAACACCACCTTTTGATTGTGGAGCTGTATGTTTAAAGAGGCTAATTCAAATTTATATGAAAGCTTAGCGAAACAATATCCCATTACAAGTTCTCCTGTGAAATGTGCAGTTTATCAATCATTGAAGAAAGTGATGTACTGCTAGTTCTGTGAGTAATGCACCAAAATCCCTTACATCTGTACACAAGATGTTACTGTCAATGTTGATGGTCTGGAAAGAAGTCCTTATAAGTTGATGTGATGATCATCGCAAAGGAATATGTCATGATGGTTATTGGCCATTTTAGCAAGTACTCTGTGATTTACCAGCTACTTTTTCCATGTGCAACCTGGCATATTACATGTATTAGGGCTCGGAATCGATTAAAGAAATTAACTGATTAACAGGAAAAAAATAGAATTAATCACATCTAAAATCAAAACATGCAATCATAAAATAAATACATAAATCATGAAGGTAAATATACAGTGAGTCACAAAATTAATGTACAATAAACACAAAGGAATTTTAAAAATGTGATGGCATTATTTAAACTTAAACAATGACCTGAAACCCAACCTTTTAAAATAATTCTACTTGAGCAAGTACAACCTGAATTTGAATGCCTTCCTAAAAGGCAAGTTGAAAGAAGGCAATAAGAAAATCAACACCAATATATTAATTCTCAAATTGGTATGGCATATGAGACACAGATTTGTCAAAGTAAAAATAAACGATCGAAAAGACTGTAGACTTTGAACGCACTGCTAATGGCTGACTTAACTGAAATAAGCATCTCTTAAATGAGCATACAGTAAAATTTGTGTTAAAACCCAGCAAATGACATCCTCACTCTAAACAAGCGTTTTTCAACTGGTGCGCAATGAGAGCAACCCAGGTGTGCATATAGCAACACCTGTATGAGCGGGCAAAGGGACGAAGCAGTTAGGAAAATGTGTCCAAAACGTTCACTAAGTGCTGTGCCTGTGAACGTCAACCTCCAAGCTGCTTTTTTTGCCGCTGTCTCTGATAGTGCTGCCCTTTCAGACAGTTTAGCAAGTGTATTGATGTAATGCTTTCATGGTTGTTAGAATTGTGGTGTGCCTTGGGATTTTTTTTGGGTTACATAAAATGTGTCACCTCAGAAAAACAGTTGGAAAACACTGCTCTACCTACACCTTTGCTCCTGGCATGCTAAAAAAAAGTTTGCTGTAGGAGCTATATCTCTTAAAAACTGACACTGTGCATTACTTGGTTGGTTATGTTGTGTTCTTTGCATAAATTTGTAAAAATACTGCAAACTAGAATAAAGGGTAGACATACTCATTACACTTCTGTTTCAGAGAAATTTGTCATAATATTTGGACAGTAAGCTCCATCACCGTAAGCTACCTAGCAGAGTGGCAAATTAAATTCAGAGGTACTAGTAACTTATTTTGGTTTTAGTGTCACTCAGATTAAACATATTTTGCACATATGTCCCTGATTAATATGTAATATGGCATCATCATACAATTGTTGTGTCCCATGTGGAATAAAAGTTCTCACAAGCTAAAAAGCACTGAAATCAGTTAAAGGCACTGCATCTATGCAATCCTGCTTACACAAACTTGGTTTGAATCCCTGATAAAATAAACTTTGCAAAACAAGCAATATCATGCTCTAATAAAAAACTCAAATCATAGAGGATAAGCAGGTACTTTCAGCAACACATTTCAAAACTGCTGAGCCAGATCATGACCTTTCAAACAAAATGCTCTATCAACATAATAACAGCTGTGATTTTAGCTAGAATCCCTGAAGATTACAAAAAAACTCATAATCCCGGTGGACCTTAAATTCCTTCGCACCTCTCCTCATAAGCATCTTTTGTTTTGTAAATGTGTCGATCAGCACAAGCAGCAAGCAGCCTGCTATCCCATCCCATCCGATCCCCCCATATGATGGAGCTAAACTCAGTCGCAAACGTCTTCCAGTTCAAGTCTCTTTATCGTGGCTTCTTCACAGTGCTTTCAATGGCTAGTAGACTGCTGCACCACAACACAACTCTGCTTGGCACCATAAGTAAAATGGGACTTCCACCTGTAGCTATAGTCACATTAGTATGCGAGCAATTCGCAATGCTTGTGTTTAAATTTGGCAGTGCCATGCTGATGGTGTATGCGCCCAAAAAGAAGAAGTCTTTGATTTCAGTCTATAACAGTCAGTGTAAAGGTGCGAAGGAATTTAAGGTGGCCCGGGATTATGAGTTTTTTTGTAGGCTTCAGGGATTTTACTGTTAAATGACAGCTCATAAGTGTTGTACAGAACTTTCAAGGAGCTTTATTATATTACCTGAGCTCTGCAACATGGGCTCTAGCTAGAGGCTTACCTACCATAGGTGACTAAAATAAAACTAATAGCTTTATTATGACTAAATACAACATACAAGTGAAAAGGAGACCCTCTGCTCATTCACTTGTTATGGTCCATTCATTCATTTATTGCCTAGACTCTCTCATGAAATCCAGTTTCTTATGTGCACCTTGCTGTCAGAGACAGTTTGGCTTTTTTAGTCTTGCTGTAACATACGGTATTCCAATTAGTGAAGTAAAGCTCGGTATCTCAAACATTTCAAAAAGAAACCCTAAAACCTCTCAGAGTTTTACATGGGCATCAAAAATCAAACTCAAAACCCAAACTCTAACTCACCTGTAATCCATGTGCCCCATCTAGTGTTGCTTCTTGTCTGGTGCCTATTACTGTAGTACTTCCTCCTGTTTCCTATACACCTGAACTACAAGAAATGGATGGAAGTAAATACAACAGAACAAATAAAAAATATGGTCCATCCGTCCGTGATTTATCCTGTTAGGTTGCTACTTTCAGCTTGATTCCATTATAACTTTTCAGACTTTTAAACGCAGACATATCATTTGTTCATTGTACAAAATGTTTTACTGCATCTTATTGTTGTTGCATTTGCTGTTAAATCAGTAAGACTGTTACGCTTTTAAAGACTGCTTCTCAGCAGCAGTTCTTTTTTTTTAAATTTACTAGAGCCTATGACAGCAACACATGGAAGACAGAGTCCCATTACAGACTGGATGCCATTTCATCAGGGGCACCAGAACACTTATAAACACCACAACATTTACAGAGTAACATGAAAACTACAATATGTATGCTTTGGAACTGAAGGAAGAAACTGTTGTGGGAAAACAAATACCTTGGGGTGGGTGTAAATCAAGGTTCTGCATTTACTGTAAAGAAAAAAAACATTTAAAACATTGGTTAAATGGTGCAATGTGATCTTCTGTTTGCACATTAGCTCTTACGTAAATACAGCACTCCCATGTCACTGTGCTCATTCTAAAGTGTTTGGGTGTACAACTGACATCACTCTTCGTCTTCAACTTTAAAAGCCTGCATGTCACTGGCGTTAGAAGTAAGGATCTCACTGGTGCTGTGCTCTACTGCGGTCATCAATTGCCAATTAGTGTACAGTAATCCCTCGCTATATCGCGCTTCGCCTTTCGCGGCTTCACTCCATCGCGGATTTTATATGTAAGCATATTTAAATATATATCGCGGATTTTTCGCTGCTTCGCGGGTTTCTGCGGACAATGGGTCTTTTAATTTCTGGTACATGCTTCCTCAGTTGGTTTGTCCAGTTGATTTCATACAAGGGACGCTATTGGCAGATGGCTGAGAAGCTACCCAGCTTACTTTTCTCTTTCTCTTGCGCTGACTTTCTCTGATCCTGACGTAGGGGGATTGAGCAGGGGGGCTGTTCACACACCTAGACGATACGGACGCTCGTCTAAAAATGCTGAAAGATTATCTTCACGTTGCTATCTTTTGTGCAGCTGCTTCCTGAAACGACATGCTGCACGGTGCTTCACATACTTAAAAGCTCGAAGGGCACGTATTGATTTTTGATTGAAAAACAAACTCTGTCTCTCTCTCTCTTTCTCTTTCTCTGCTCCTGACGGAGGGGGTGTGAGCTGCCGCCTTCAACAGCTTTGTGCCGCGGTGCTTCACATACTTAAAAGCCAAACAGCCCTATTGATTTTCCTCTGCCTTTATGACAGTCTCTGCTCCTGACTCCTTTGAAGAGGAAGATATGTTTGCATTCTGTGAGACGGAACTGTCATCTCTGTCTTGTCATGGAGCACAGTTTAAACTTTTGAAAAAGAGACAAATGTTTGTTTGCAGTGTTTGAAAAACGTTCCTGTCTCTCTACAACCTCCTGTGTTTCTGCGCAAATCTGTGACCCAAGCATGACAATATAAAAATAACCATATAAACATATGGTTTCTACTTCGCGGATTTTCTTATTTCGTGGGTGGCTCTGGAACGCAACCCCCGCGATGGAGGAGGGATTATTGTATATACAATGAGGAAGTTTTCCTTTATTGCAATTCGCCGTAAAGGCTTTATTTTTACTTTTCCATAGGAAGGATGTAGCAAGTTTCAGAACCCATTTTTGAGCCATGGAGGATGTGTGAGATCGCTGCTGCAGCTCGGCAATAAAAATCAATAAAACAAAGGAAACAGTAAAGCTATGCACACAATAGTAATAAAAAATAAACTTTCACTTGTAATCTATATATTTCTATAATTTAATTGATATTATACCGTAATCTTGCCTTATGTCCTCGGCACACCATTTTACAGCCGCTACTGCACCGCTCTCATTTTATCGATGGTCGTGGTTAGTTCCTGGCGTCTAACGAAGATCATTAATGCTGAGTGGCTTTTCTGCTGATGATTCCTTACAGGTATCATGTTTTGCAATTTCTACTTTTAAAAAGTTTACACTGCAAATGCGTCACTTAAAGCACTTTCAAGTGTAATATTAACACAACAATTCCCAATTAGCTAGTTTCTTTCAAACAACAGTCAGGTGCTTCTCCTATTTGCCACATGGTCATTAAAACTTTCAAAGTTTAAACGTAAAGTAGCGCTGAGCCCCAAACACATGAGGTGAACAAGCGCCTCTAACAGTCTCGCGAGAGTTTGATTGTAGAGATCTAAAACATTTTGAAATTGGCGAAGTAGATATCGAAATTAGTATCTCACAGCACAGTTTGGTTAAACATGTAAAGATTACAGATCCTACCTCTGTAATTTGTTAATCCATCTATATATATAATTCACAAGGTCGCCACCAGAAGGGGAAGACACCCATGAAAGCACGCACACCAAAACAAGACACCCTTGAAAGCACGCAGGAAGGGGCGTGGATTCACTAAGCCGCCGACAAGTAGGAAGGAGCCATGCCCACCAACTCTATGACCATTGGATACGACGACAACTCGCAGAGCCACGCCCACCACCTCGGACGCGTGCCTCAGAAAAAACGGCGTCATTTATGTTCGTCTGTACAACAGTACACATGGACCTCTGAGCCACGTTGACTTTTCATTAGTCAACCTCAGTGGAACCTTGGTTCACACAGAGGCAGCGCCAGAGAGAGACAGAGGCACATACAGGCAGCCCAAGAGAGAGAGCCACGCACACACAGGCAGCGCGACAGGGAAACAGAGGGACACACACAGGCAGCGCGACTGAGAGAGCCGCGCAATCCTTTAAAACTGAGGTTAAAACACAATGAAGGAAGCAGTCTTTAAAAAACAATAAGCCCTGTGCCTCTTTTTCATTAGCGTCTCACCTGCTTCACCGCCCTGCAACAGTCGAGACGCTTTCTCAGCAGCTGACCTTCTCTGTGCCTGACTCCACTACTGTCAGTCGCCTGATTAAAAATGGTGAACTCCTGCAATGTTACTATCTTGGTTGGCTTTTAAATAAAGTTCGGATTTGTTAAAATGTTCCTTTTTTTCCCCCTGTGCTTAAAACTCATTTTAAAAAAAAGTGTTTATACAACTGCTGCAATGTTACAGAGAGAGAGAGGGCTCACGTGCTTCTGAGAGACAGAGGGGGAGGGGGCTTGCGTGCTGCTGAGAGAGGGGGGGGGGGGCTGGGGAGGCTCACGTGCTGCTGAGAGAGAGAGGGGGGGGTGCTGGGGAGGCTTGCTGTGCTGCTGAGAGAGAGAGAGGGGGGGGGTGGCTGGGGTGTTTGTGTCAGTGTTATTCAATGTTTTTACTATTACACTGTGCATTCTATGGTGTAATAATTAACTATATTTGTGCTTAAAAATCTTTAAAAAAATATATTTACATACAGTTCGTACAGTCTGGAATGAATTAATTGTATTTACATACAATCCTATGGGGGAAATTGCTTCGGTTCACGACCAAATCGGTTTACGACCAAAGGTATGAAAGAACGGGCACATTTTTTTTTTCACAAGCTGGGTGGGTGGGTGTTAGTTAGTTAATTAGTTACTCAAAGGATTTCAAGATTTAATATGCACAAGCGGTAACACTGCAAAAGCAGCCCAAACCAGAAAAGACGGCTGGCAAAAAGTGACTGACAAATTAAACGCGTGTGCATTGTACTTACTGAAAGCGGCGTTACGGATTTTGCAAATGTTCATTTTTTCCTTCTGCTTAAAAAACATTTAAAAAGCGCGTGATTATGCGGCGTATACTACACCGCGGGTTGATATGCAGCGTGTAAAACAGTTTGTTTGTTGCGGATAATTTGCCTTTTACTTTAACACGAAGACAATTTCCTGTTAGATTTGCCTTTGCGATGTCAATTGATAAGGCACAGGGCCAAACTTTCAAAAAGATGTGCATGTATCTGCCAAAACCAGTTTTCAGTCACGGACAGCTGTATGTTGCTCTCTCCAGAGTTCCATCTTTTCATTCACTTACTGGTATGCATACAGGAACACGTGCAGTGAGCGAGAGAGAGCGAGCGACACACATACGCATACAGGTGCGCGAGAGAGAGAGCGTTAGACACATAACAATAATAATACTTAATTACATTGATATACCGGTGTTTTCAGTATTCAAAGCGCTATCCACACAGGGAGAAACCGGGAAGCGAACCCAAAATCTTCCACAGTCTCCTTACTACAAAACAGTAGCACTACCATTGCACTACAAGGCAGTTAAAGAATGCACCGGCCTCAATTTTGTTTTCACTTCTGTTTACAGCGATCGGATTGTAGCGTGCATTGTTGCAATGTTACTTTTCTTGGTGGCTTATTACATTATGGATGTTTCAGATGTTAATTTTTTTCCCTGTGCTTAAAAGACATTAAAAAAAGTGTTTCTCAACTGTGACTCCGGAACAACTCAGTACACAAGCTATATTAAGCATCAACAACGAAGACTCGCTACACCTTAATGAACAAGTGCTGAAACTTATCCCTACCGATGAAGTAACTTTCACCAGCGTGGCCTCCATTGTCACAGACGATCCCGCTTTCAGTCACGGACAATTGTATGTTGCTCTCTCCAGAGGTCCATCTTTTCATTCACTTACAGTGGTATCCACAAACCCACCCCATTTGGACAACTGTGTCGTTCAGCAAGTGTTCACCCATCAATACATAATTATGCAGCGTATGTTACGCCGCGGGTTGGCTAGTTTGTTTTATTACTTCAGGTGTATGAATAATCTTTAACCGCTCTCACAATATATTTTTCGAAACTGCAGGTGTAAAGTGTAATACTTTTACCTGCACCATTGGGCACCCTCGGGAGTCGAGACAGAAAACGACCCCATGGGAAAAAGGATAACTTAAGCATTACTGTCTCAGAAATAATCTGCAAAAACAGCTCAGGTGAAAAAATGACTTTGCCATGAGATCTGTCTGCGGTGAAGTAACAAACCAAAAACGTAGGATGATACGAATGTACATGCTTCGAATATTCAGAAAAACATGCCGTTTTCCTTCCTGTATTCTGCCACGCTGCGAAGTGCTTGCGAGTGGTGACCCTATGGATTTTTTGGTCATTTCATCACTCTTTTTAGTTGGTCACTATCCTCGGAATGACGTCATTTTATCCACATATGAATTAAGATTGTGTGACTGTGCGAGAGGCATGTCCTTCTTAAAGAACCCCCTGGAGCTGGCACTGAAGCTGCACATTCGAGATATGAAATGGCAGTTTCTACTGTTGCTGCGCATTGCTAATGAATAAAATAGGATTAATTTTTATTTTTTGAAAATGATTTGATTGCAGTATATTCATGTCACTTTAACTGGAGATTGCAAACTGACTTTTGTGTGTGTGTGTGTGTGTGTGCATGAATGGGCCCTTTGATGGATTGGTACCCCGTTCAAGACTGTTTCCTGGACTGTACCCTGTGTGGCTGAGATAGCCTTAACGTCAGATGAAGTGGATTTGAGCATGTTATGTTATAGGGTATGTGGAAATTGGACCAATAGTGGCATTGTGCTTTGGGGAAGACTAGTTCCTTCCTTGTACCTAATTTTCACAATTAGGCTCTAGTACTTGTGACCTAAGTAGTTTTATATAACAGATGTAATGAGCATGTAGAATTTGTAGTATTTTACTTATCAGATAAACTTGTCCTATATAAAGACCTCATCTACTTTCATAAGGATTGTTTCATAATGACTTAACTATGTTATAAAGTAAATTTCAGTTTTTAGTGAATATGGACCTACTTCATAATATTGGAAAAGTAATTGTAAACTTTCTAGCATTGTATTAAAACCTGACTTTATTTTTTTCATTATTGTTGCAGGAATTGGAAATTCAGGCACGTGCACATGGTCTTCCTATGATGGTGTCTTCAGTAGGTACCATGGATGTCTCTTCCAACCTTATTAAACATCAGCAGCAGCATCAGACATTCCAGGAGGAGGTTAATGAACAATACATGCAGGCTCACATGCCTCAAGGGTCTGGTGTTGACCACAATGACTGCTCCACAACATTTTCAGACCCTTTGTCACACTTCACAGACTTCTCCTTCAGTGCTACTCTGAAAGAGGAGCATCATTTTGATGAAATTCTGATGGACGATAACTTGTCCCCATATGGGACTGATCCTCTTCTGTCTGCTACATCACCTGTTGCATCTAAAGGGAGCAGCCGACGAAGCAGTCTAAGTAGTGATGATGGGGAAGACTTATAAAGGGCACTTTATCACTTTTTCTGTTTTAGCCTTTGTACTGGATTAACACCTTTTTTCAGAACTATCAGCACAAATATGCAACTTCAGGCAAGAGCTCAACAATTTCTGGTGCAGAAGGACTTAGAGTATGGTTTTTTTGTTATTTTTTGGTACCTAAAAGAGAACAATTTGGTGGATTTTACATCTTAGACTGGAAGTATTTTCTGTGTAAGGACTATTATTAAAGGATAATGACATCTCACAGGAACATGGATTGAGCTATATACAATATATACCCTATACAATACTCACCCAGATTTTTGTATTTATTCTTCCATATCATTTGTTTACAAAAAATCTGCAAGGTTTACATCCACTCTGATGATAATATGTATCTTTACTGTAAAAAGAAACCCTTTACAAGGTATATAAACTAAGTATTTATTCCAAAGAAGAAAAAGGAAACCACCTAATTTAAAACTACATCATTATAATAAAATATCCTTTGTGCACAGTGACCACACATAATTATGGAAGCACCTCTTCAAATGCTCATAACTCCAACCCAACTTCTTAATCCTGTTCATCCACTTTATTATAAATTATCCACATGAGTACATAGCATATATACATGTAGGAATAAGGTGCAGTGATCAGGAATAGGGAGAAAATGCAGACTATTAATCAAATAAAGAAGGAATATTTGCATGATATGTTGATAATAAAAAAAAACAAAAACATGTATATTCACAAGGTTCTGTTGGAATTACCTTCACCTTCATATTAATCAAAGGCCAGAAATACAATTCAATATAAGCTGTGAAGAGTAAGTAAGTCTAAAAATGACATAAGGACTAAGTGTCATCCTGAAAACAATTGTGTAAAAGAAAAGGGCAGCTAATGGGAAAGTGAAATAGTAAGAGAGATTCATGAAGCAAAGGGAGGTCGTAGAGTAGTGGCTTTATGGGCCGTAGTTTCTATTAGTCACTTTGTGCTGTGTACCACAGAGTGTGCTAAAGCCTTGTTACATGGCAATAAATAACTAATCCATGTATCAAAGGTAGCCTTAATTCTAAAGTGTCATTTGGGTTTTTAAAGATTTTTTTTAAAGTCTTGTTACACAGCAATTATTGATTTGTATATTTACATAGTAGCTCCAATTCTAAAAGCGTAACTGCAAAGGAAATAAACCCTTGAAAAATATCAGAGGAAAGAATTAGATATCTGGAAATCTGAAGAAAACTGCTTCTGTTTGCTCCTTTTAAAATGGCCTTCAAATACAAGTGCTTTGCAAAATCTAAGACAGTAACTCCTAATTTCAGCTTACATTGCTGCTTTCTATGGATGATCATGGTTCTTAATTACATATGGATTGATTATATGACAGAAGACAAAACTGTGCTTATGCAACTCAGGGTATATTGTCTTAATACTACCACTAGGCATCTTATATAAGAGATAATAATAACACTGATATTATACCACCTAGACTCCTCACTCCTACTGTAGCATGTGCACACATCCAAATACATGAAATCTATGTGTGACTGACATCAAAAGAGAGCTGGGGGTAAGTTGTTGCTGGGATTTAGTACATTATTACTGAGTTGCTGGAGTTATTCATGTTGTTACAAAACTGCCTGGACCTGTAAATAGATTAAATAGGCAAAGTTTAACTGAAATCAATATATGCATTTGTGAAAGAAAACTGTTATCATCAAAATGATAGTAATCACTACCTGTTTTATAAAACATTTATCTGTTATCAGTGCTAGAAATATCTTTTTAAGTTCTTAAATGCAAAGGCAAATAATACAGTAAATATATTTCAGTAAGTGTAAATAAGGGTCATTATTGCCCTTAAATAAAAATCCAAGAACATGTTTTCTTAACATTTTTAATTTCTGTATTTATGCATTTTTAATCCATTGTTTTTAAATAATTTGTAATTTAGTACAGTATCTAACACAAGACTTGTTTATTCTCAAGAAAAGACACATAATGTTTTGATAAACTCATGACTTTTTACTAAACGTGTGTTATATAATTAATTCATCAGAGAATTAATTCCTAAGTATTAGCCATTTCAAACACGTTTACAGCAAAACATAACTGTCTAGCTGAGTGAATCATCACTTTACAGTATTACAAATGAGTTTGAGTATGCCCTTGTTAGCCAAAAATATGTAAAACAATAATAAAAAGAGATGAAATAAGAAAAGAAACATTCATGTGAACACACTTGCATTTGGGGTGCAGTATTACACTGTTTAAAATAACATGTTTGGGTGATTTTATGTTACTTCATTAAGTTCTTACAGTCTGACTGCTTTTATTTTTCCTGTGGCAAAAATAATAAAATATTTTCTTACTGCACTATTTGATTCTTAAATTATAAAGTATAGTGATTTCTTCACTAGTTACAGAGGTTGCAAAGCATTAAAATATATGTCCTGCCACAGGGCTCAGACCAGAAACCACATCATATGGTCAGATAGTAAAAAAAAAATATAGTCGATACTTTTTTATTTTTATTAGAAGGTTATAATGCAAACATAGCTCAGTCACTTATACGTTTGTTGTGAATAACCATCTATTTCATCCTTTGACAATGGTACATGATAAGTGACGACGAGATGCCTGACTTATAGCTATTGTTCACTGAAACTTTTAAATATCAAATGCAAAAAGCAAACAGCAACCAGATTCCATTCTTACAGATGACAATAGAACTCAATAGAGCTCATATATCTGATTTTTCTATTGTTATTTTATTTTGTTTAAAATCACCATTTCAAGAGCCTTTCCAAAGGGGTCAACATGCTTTTCAACCTCCTCATGACTATTAAGCTTCTAGTATGACAGGAGAAGGTCCCTCGATCTTGCGTACTTAGTTGGCACATACTACTTAAAACAGTGACTAAAAAAGTTATTTTATTCTCATGCTATATTCTTAAGCTATCCATTTGCAGCCACAACACTTAAAGAAAAAGTTCAATATTTTTCTAGTCAAAGTTATTTCTTCACAAACATGGTATATATGAATTTGCCATGCAAAATTGTGTTCCAAAGTAAAAACATTTTCTGTAAGCTTTAAAAAATGTCTTTTTGCTTTGGCTTTTTACAATGGAGGCTAAGAAGCATGAAGCAACACCAGAAAATACAAGCCTAAAAGCATTCAGATGAAACTGAAAAAGTTTCCGCATTTCAGATGCATGTTTGTAACAACAAAAGAGATCTGGAAATAATCATTTACCACATATTCCTGGCATTATTTTTCTCAAGGTAAGGATACATTTGCTGTTCAGTTGTGTGATTTCTCACATAAGTATGGAAATAAATAAAAGCACACTTTTGCATGGCCAATGCATATACACCATGATTGTGAAGAAATAATTTTGACTTGAAAAATACCAAAAACCTTTAAAATGGTTTGCTATGGTACAAAAAAGTATTCAAGCAGGAATACAAGATTGTACCAAGAGTGCTGTTTCAGTTTCTTGTTTGGAATCACATACCTGGTTGTTCTCTTTGTGAAGTCTGCTTGTTCTCTCCATGTCAATGTGGATTTGTCTCTGGGTACTCTGGTCTTCTGCGGTGGGTTGGCACCCTGCCCGGGATTGGTTCCTGCCTTGTGCCCTGTGTTGGCTGGGATTGGCTCCAGCAGACCCCCGTGACCCTGTGTTCGGATTCAGCGGGTTGGAAAATGGATGGATGGATGGATACTCTGGTCTTATTCCCATATGTCCAAAAATGTGCATTAGGCTAATTGTAAATGCTAAAGTGGCTGTGTTTGTGTGACTGGGCTCTAAAATGTCTAAAAGACCTTGTCCAGGATAGATTCTGGCTTTGTATGTCATTCTGTTAAGAACAACTCTGAATAGGATTAAGATGGTTTAAGAGTGTTATGCCATTTTGATATGATTTTTCCAATACCTAAAGCAGAAACCTAAGTGGAGCACCAGTGCAATGCAGGGCACACCCAAACACATGACCACACGCATCGATGTAATGCCAGTTAAGAGTTCCTAATCAGCCAAACAGGCTGCATACAGTGAATATGGTGGTATTTAAACCGAGGAGCCATGAGGCAGCAGCCATTACCCCAATGTGCACCCTCTCCAAGTATGCTTTTGTTTTTTTCCCACATCTTAAAAATATAACTTTAATTTAACAGTCTAAAGTAAATTGTCCTTGTGGGTATGTGTGTATGATTTACAGGTGATGGGATGGTGTACCTTCATGCACTGCACACACTTCTTCCATTATAGGTTCTAGTCCCTGTGATGCTGGACTAATAATGTGGATTTGATGAGGAATGGATTTCCATTTTACAACATACAGTATTTGTAATAATTAACTACACTTTTATGAAAGAAAAAGACAGAAGTCAATCAATAGTAAGACAATTAGCAGGTAACCAGCAAATATTCTGCTTTTTTTAAATGCCAGATAATATTTAGTAAGAAGTACAATAGGCTTAAATGCACTTTAAACAGTGACTCAAAGCATGTCTGCTTTCTTATTTTACCATAGCTTTGCACACCATTTATGCCTTGAATTCCTTCCCAGGGACCACTTATGTCATTTTTTTACCACATAGCGTGTCATTGGGAAAGATCTCACCTATAGTTTTTTACATATCATAAAAAATAACACATTAAGCTATACTGTAATCTTAAAACCACTCTATTATGTTTGCAATAAAGTGTTCTACTTAAATGTATATTTCTTTTACATCTGTGTTACTGATACCTTTCACAACTTGAAGGTTCAGTGGCAAAAATGAAACCATAATTAAACTAGAAAGATTGATGCAAGGCATAAAATGCATTAGTACTTCTGCACAGGGTGCCCTATTGCTTCAAAACAATGCTTGTTCTTTTGCTGTTGCTGCACCTCTTATAAGGTCAGGATGCACCGTAATCTAAGTGCTGCTTAGAGTAACTCATTAAACCTTCAGCTTTAAGCTTCTATTCGAGTTTTTTACTTTATGTTTGCTCAGTTTCTAAATCTTCACTTTATTGTTATTTATGACTTTTGCACTCGTTTTTTTTAAGTTCTGCTTTCTACGCTCAGTCTAAAAATATTCTGCTCTGTCTATGTTCTCTGACTTCACACTTACTGTTATAAAGAGCCATGCTAGCATTCCAACTGCATTGGTTAATAAGTCCTAGAGGAAATTAAGAATGGAGAACCCACCTGAAACTAAGAATAACTTCAGAGTAGACGCCAAGGGTGCAAGGATGTTTCCTTTGTCAATAGTGTAACAGTGGTCTTCTATCAGCATACACAGTTTTGATTTTCTTAAAAAGTAGCCACAGTATAACATTTATATTTTCTATGAGTATCCAATATGTACTTTGCATTATAATAATCATTAAGATTTTTTTTTTTGCAACATTCTTTATTTTGTGGCTACATCACCATCCATTTTGTTAGTCCTACACTTCTAATTCAGGGTCACATTACCCTGGCAGCACTAAAAGCAGAAGCCATTCCGTGTTGAAAATCCATTATATGGTTACAAAAAAGTAAAGTCCCTTGAACAATTTTATTTAATAACCAATATCTCAGTTTGAAGATTTACACAAGGAGAATGTGTAAATTCTACAGAATACCTATACTATTTAAACTTTAAAATCTAAGCAAATTAGGCCATCTAAAGCTAAGAATCTGGTGTTTGTAAGTGCATTTTAGAAAAAAAAGGAAATATTAATGGATTCATCTTTAACATCCAGACAATGTTCAAAAGTAAATAAGCCTAATATGAGTCTGGGTTACATGGTTGTGAAATAAAGTTAAAAATCCCAAAGTATTTAAAAGAAAAAGGATATATTACAACAGAAATGATATATTACCAATGTTTGCAAGTAACTGGAAACAAGGGATGTCACTAGTTTCTGCACTTATAGGTGGTACATTTTTGCACAAAACATAAAAAAATGTTTACTTCACACAGAAAACCTTAGAATATAGTGTGGTAAGTAATCGCAGTTTGTAGACCTTTGAATCCCGAAATGACGTTTTCCAAACATTAAAGAAAAGGGAATGATAAGCTACTTTGTGCTAAATGTAATGTTCTTGTTAAAATCGATCTTAGGTTCTTATGTGTAATATTTACAGTAAGGAGGCTACACTACACCTTTGTATCTCCCTTTTCTGGTGGCTCTGAGGCTAGAGATCTGCACTGGCACTTGGAAGGTTGCCGGTTCAAATCCTGTAAATGCCAAAAGGGACTCTGCTCTGTTGGGCCCTTAAGCAAGGCCCTTAACCTGCAATTGCTGAGCACTTTGAGTAGTGAGAAAAGCGCTATATAAATGCAAAAAATTAAAGAATTATTAATGTATACATGAATATAAGTAATATTGCATATAGATTGTGCCCGTATTAACATTAGTGAAAGAATGTGTTATGAGAATTAATATGTAAAGCAATGCTCAGTACTTCTGTGCACATAAAAAAATGGATTCACTTTCTCATAACTGTGTGAAAAAAATTAACATTGCTTCTGTGTTCAGGAGACTGGGAATCATTACTCATTAAATGCCTAAGGGAATTTGTGAGGATTCTTAAAAATCACCCCTTGATATACATAATGTCACAGGGATCTAACTGGATTTTTAAACCATTGAGAATTACCCAAATTAATACCACTATAAGTGCTGCAAGTCATTAAATGGATAACAGAAATCATTGGCTCAAATGAATCTAAATTACAGTAGAGATAATGCAATATATTACATTAACGTTACAATAAAATATGAAGACAAAGCTTGTTTGTGTCCATTGTGTGGGCAGAAAACACCTTGAAAAACCTTGCAAATATAATTTAAAAAGTGAGTTTTACTAGGTGTTTCTGGTGTCCAAGGCGCTCTTTGAACCAGAATGATTTTTCATGGTGCACTCATTGCAATCAGCTTACTTATTTGAGCTGTAATGCCAAAACAAATGAAAGTTACCTTAGCAGCGGGTATTCAGTGCAATATTACTAATTACTATCCTTTAAAGATGCACTACATTTATGAAGCCCAAATGTAACATAATGAAAATTATGTAATGAAAAAATAATTTGCATGACAAGATAAACGAGGAAAAAAAAATTACACCATCAAAGTTAAAGAAAAAAAAACCTATTACAGCTCTTAGAGTAATTAATGTTAAGTCCCATGATATCTTTGTTATTGCTATTATAGATGTGATTTATTGCAAACAGTCTCAAAATGTTAGAAACACCCATAAGTAGCTGGGCAAGAGCCATAAGTGCTCTCCTTTGGCTTAATTGCCAATTGTAAAATGAATGGAAAGTAAGGAAGATAGACTCTGATTCAGATTGCTCCTTAACTAACAGCAAACGTAATTACTCGGTAAAGCTTTAACAATCACTTTGCAAAAATTGTAATTTAAGATGCTTTAACAATGTTTGTTTTTAGTACACTGTGATAACCCTGTCTTGGAGTGATGCTGTAAAACTAATCGAGTATGTTGCAAACAGAAGTAAAGCCAGCCATCTGGTGGCCTCTGAGTTTTATATGTAATCAATTTGAGTACTTCTAAGTAATTCTATAGAACAGAACTTACAACGCTCAAGAAAATGCTGACAGGGTCAAACTCATTTTTCTATTTCAGCTGATTAATATTGTCATACTTTCATTATCCGATGCCTAATTTGCATATTATATTTGAACTTCAGTGTGGGTGTATGTATGAATTTGTGCTGTGGTGGATTATTGTCTCTGTTCCAACATTGTTTTCTACCTTGTACACAATGCTTCCAGGATAGTGTCTTCAAAATCCTGAATTGGATGAAGAAGTTTCATAAATGATGTGATGGACGTTTGAAATACAGTTGCAGGTTACAGGATATATGTTTTTGCGGACACTAGCAGATTCACAGAAATGTAAGGGTGTGAAAGGGGACATACATATTTAGCAAAGAAGTCTCAGTATTAGTGAGAAACAGCTCACCAGTAGAAGAAATTTTTATGCTGTTATTTGGAACTCCCATATCTGGCCAAAGACAAAAAAATAAAAAAAAGATATAAAAATTACATAGCATAAACATTGTCACAGATAGCACCATTTGAAAAGCCTCCATTTCAGCAAATGGGAAAGACAGCAATCATACTCTTGGTAAACCATATAGAACTGTGAGCAATTAAAGGCAACTGGGCATCTCTCATATGTGTGTAGGTGGGGACAATACCTTTTTGAGTGCCACAGAAAAACTTTGTAAACATTTTAATAAGTTTA
The DNA here is from genome assembly GCF_900747795.2 of Erpetoichthys calabaricus. Classification (NCBI taxonomy): domain Eukaryota; kingdom Metazoa; phylum Chordata; class Cladistia; order Polypteriformes; family Polypteridae; genus Erpetoichthys; species Erpetoichthys calabaricus. The sequence goes on along the minus strand of NC_041394.2, from coordinate 212,466,046 downwards.
TTAATTTTTACTCAAAAATAAAACTTGTTTGATGTTACTCTTGTTCTCTATTGGAATTACGATTGTCATTATTGCATTATGATCAACATAATAGCACTGTTGACTGTTCACTGCTCCAGCAGAGTGACTTTGAATCACAGTCTAGATACTGTCTATGTGGAATTTCATTTATTCCCCAAGTTTTCTCATTCTTTGACTCACATCTCATAGGTGTACAGGTGACCCATTATGGTGACTCTTTACTGTTGCCTTTGGGAGTATGTGCATAACTTTGCACTGCAATTACTGGCAGCCTGTTAAAAACTGGCTTCTCATTTGTGATGGATGCTGAATAGACTTCCAGTATATTTTTGACCCTAAAATTTTATTAAGCAGATTAAGTTAATAGCTAAATGCTTAATTTTGTACTACTAGTGTTTATGAGCAAAAATATATCTTACCAGAATCTTAAAAATGACTGGAAAACTTGAAAATACATTTAAATATAAAACACAACACTTACAAAGGTGTGCCTGCAAAGGATATTAAAGGTAATGCTTTTGTTTCATTACTTGTATGTTGAACTATGTGTAAAAAGTGAGCCTACATCTTTAATAATGTTACACAGATTGTTGTGTGGTTCAACAATACTGGCAAATCCATATAAACAAGAGGTTTAGACAGGAAAAAACCATGTCTTGCGATTTGTTTGCTTGGCAGCAAAATGAGCAAACGAGTGACATGCTGTACTTTTATAGTTTCAAAAGAGGTGACTACCAGGGGCCTCATGTAAAATGTGCTTATGCTTGGAAATGTGCGTATGCCATTTCATACGAAAATTCTGGATTTATAAAACACAAACTTGGTGTGAAAACTGGCATAACATTGCAGCAAGTGTCAACCATTCTAAGTCCTACGCAGACTGTTTTGATGTTGACATTTTAGTGACACCAGGTGCCAGGACAATAAAGTAAACAGAAACTCTTGTTTCATTGTGCAGATCAAGGTCACATTCCAATGTTCTTGAGCTAATTGTATCAATCAACTGATATGTTCTCTCTGTTCAGCAGTCTTCAATGTTGTTAATGATGTCTAATTCATATGCATAATGGTAACTGCTTTAGTATTTTGCCTATAAAAAGGGAATGCTGTGTGCTGTAGGACATAACTGGCAATGGCAGCGTTAGCTCTTTTGGGAAATATCATCAATGGTAGGCTACCAGGGATCGCAATGTTTTTTTTGACTTGTGATGGTGAGTGGCTTATAAGCCAATTTAGACATTCTAGAGCTGTCCTTTCTAATGAATTTGAATGATAGAATATTGCTTTTGTAAACAGAAAGCACTTTCATACAATTAATATACAATTAATATGTGATGCTCAAAAGTGTCTGAGTAATGTTATTGTGGAGCAGCACAACTCAACCCATGATTCCTTTATTATATCAAATAATACTGTGAGAAGCAGACTTCTAGGTCATGCTGTGTGTGAGGGTTAGCGTTTTGGTAAGTAAGCCTAAAGTTTAATCAGTTACAGGCAACTTGAATATTCTGTCTTTTAAGTAATAGTAAGTGACAGACACAAAAGAAGAGATATAATGGAAGGCATTCCTGTATATATATATATATATATATATATATTCAAATAAACGAACCACACGCCGTGGTACAACGTTAGGGGCATCGCCTCTGGCGCTGACGTCCGAGGTTCGATTCCCGAGAGGGAGTGCAGTGGAGTGTGTACACCTGATGAGCCCAGAATGAGGGCGAAACACGTGTCGTGTACTCTTTGCATTTATTTGACAGTAAACTATTTCAACCATTCTATGATCTGCTCTTCACAAACTGAGGGCACCGTGGCGGATGTTAGCAGATTGCTGACCAACCACAAGCGTTACCTGGTAGGTAACCACCCATACAATCAGATTGTGACACAGACTACGAATGCCGTGAATATATATATATATATTATATAATATTATATGTTATATATTATTATAAAAGTGACACTGGGAACGTTGAAATCCAAGAGTGAAAGTATTTACTGTTATCTTCCCAGCACATACTGTAATTCTAATATTGTAGGGGTGGGTGGCCGGCTTACATAGGTCATCAGAACCCTGTCTGTGTCTGCCTTTGACTGTGACTTTTCTGTTGTAGCTGGCTTTGGATAATCCAGAGGTTCATTGTTTTCAGGAATGCTGGTAACTGGAGTGTTTGCTTTCCTCTCCTCCCTTCCCTTGTCAACAAGCCATACTTCAATTATAATGTAAACAGACTTGCATTGTCATGAGATATTTACATTAAATAAATTGAAACTGCTTTGTTTTATTTTGTTTTTGACCTAATTTGTGTATTTACGTATGTAAACGATGTATAATTTCTTCTTTATCATTGCATTATAGCTGTAAGCGTGTGCAAGGACACTGGCCGTGTGTTCAGTGCAACTGAAATTTCTACAGGCAGGTCTGTGCTGTTTTAAAATTATTTAGATTATGACTATTCCCTTACTAACTAGAGGAAGAAAGAATTTGACAAAGAACTTTCCTAGATTAAGATGATCCATGCTCTTTTCTCACACTGGGCTTTGGCTAGGCTGTATCAAAAAGCCTTATATTATATAAATTAGGCCTGCCAAACAATTAAAATTTTTATTCATGATCAAACACAAAGTGTCATTCAATTAGTCTTGATTAATCGCATATTTAAGCAAGACAGTTTGGAAATGTCCAGTAATCCCCTGTAAATTACACTGTATTCCCTTTCCAATTCACTTTTTAAAAATAAAAAATAATGTAGACATGTGTATTACATATCCAAAAATTTTAGAAAATCAGAAAACCTGATTCAAATTTTGCAGCTGCTCTCTTTAAGGAATGATATAGAAAATGTGCATTTCCTACACTTCGTTGTTTTTATAAAGATAATTAGTAATGAAATAATGTATTTCTGTCTTAAAGAGTACAGAAGAACTAATGACTCAAAAAATAATACATACAGTATGCATGATTAGGATTTAATACATTTCATGTCATATTGTGGATTATTATCAGCAATTTATGTAAAGTAGTTCCCAGAACCATTCTCATTGCAAGATTACAGCCATTGTACCAAAAGAGACATTTTTTGTAAAAGCCTGTGCTTATTATGTGGAAAATGAATGCATATATTTCAGTCTAGTTTACCAATGGCACACTAGGTGTATGTGCTGCTGCTGCAAATAAAAAATGTTTGAGAAAAATACACAGAGCATAGATATAGACATATTGTTCATAATGTCTGATTTTATGCATGACTAACATTCTGTTTAAAATAAATATTAAATCAACTGAGCCAAACTATAACAACATATCAAGTTCTTTTATTATTGAATTTCTGTGTGCTTTGTGAATGGTAAAAAGAAAACTAAAGAGTTTTACTAAAATAAAAATATTTTTGATATTTTTTGTCCATTACTAATATATTTAATGCGGCTATCGGAATTGATTTCTTTAGGTTAAACGGAGATTAAACAACCGAAAAAAACAATTGATGAACTCATTGCTTATAATGTTCTGTTGCTGACTTTTACAGTTTATTTTCAGAAAATGTTTAATTAAAAAGTTAACACCAGTGTATTAAAAAAGATTAAGTTTAACCAATAATGTATTGGTAATTATTAACATTAGTCCTAAGTTTGGTGCATTGCTGCTGCTAAGTTTGGTGCATTTCTTTAGAACAATACAATAATCGTGCCTTACTTGGAATGGCTGCTGCACCTGCTAAATAGTTACAGGGTTAAAGTGTACAGTATGACACTATGGGGTGAGGCTGCTGCGACTCCTAGTATATTATGTGTTGCGTGTTCATTCTTTTGTCTTTCAGGTCCATTTGTAAAGATGTGGTGTCACACACGTGCGCATGGGAGGCAGCTAAAGGGCGTGAGTGATGGCAGTTCTGAGACAGGCCAGGAGGTGGCAGAGTGCACTGACTCTTTTTCTCTGTTCCTTGTAGACCATTCCCGGGAGATTCCATCTGCCTCTCTTGACGTCACTTCCAGGACCGTGTCAATGGAAGGAGATCTTACTGGCTCCGGCCCCTGTGATGTCACGTCCGGGCAGGAACCAATGGCTAAAGAACATGTGCCCGATCCTTATGACCTCACTTCCTGTCTTCCCCTTTAACAGCCTTCCCCTTTCCCCTATTTGTCAGTCTTGTTCTGGACTCAAATGTATGCGCATCTGTGCTGTTTATTGCTACGAAAACGATTTTGCAGCCAGGATAGCATATTATACGGGTGGCTGCCCCAAACCTTTATCTGTGCATGTCTTGTTTTTGTGACATTGGCGTAGTCGGCAGGATGAAGAAGTCCTGGAAGAGAAGGGGACAGGACCTGCAACACATCCAGGTGGGAGCATACCGGGGCCGTGTTTCCAGGCGGGGAGGGTGTCCCATGTTTTGGAGTGGCCCGGTACAGGCTCTGCATGCTCCACTAGGCAACCTAGGCAGGGGCTTACAGAATTGGGCTGCTTCGGAAGGGGAAGGCAAAGAGGGCTGTTTGTGCTCTAAGTGCCTGCCATCCCTGTGAAGCTAGAACCCTGATTTCCACCTAGGGGTGCCCCAGACTGGCAGGTGAATAACCTGAAAAACTGGAGGTTCGACCCAGAGAGGCCGACCCCTCAACAAGCCTGGTCCCTATGGGCAAAGGTGGGGCAGTGGCTATGGCCACAGGAACTTGAGCCCTTCCAAATAATAGAGCAGGTGGCTTGCTATCTGCTACTGGAGACACTACCCCAGCCCTTCACCCAGCCGGTCTGAGGTAGACAATTTAAAAACATGGCAGAGCTCATAGAGGTCATGGAAAAACAAAGGAGGGCCTCCCAATCTGGGGCAGCTGAACCGTCCCTTGGCCGAACTCAACCGGAGTACGTCCCAAAACCTAGCCCCCCCCCCGTACAACCCAGAGCTTGTGCCGATGTCCCCGAGGCTGCGGGCATGCAAACCGCTTGGGAATGAGGTGGAATGCAGGTGGAGGGGGAGGAGGGGTTGGTGTGCTCTGACAAACCCATTGGCGGTCCCACACACAGGCATGGCGATCATTAATGGGTATAAAATGTCGGTACTGTTCGATACCGGCAGCAACATTTCCATTGTTGCCCGCCGATTTGTGCTACCGCAACAGTGGTTGAAATTTAAGACCGGTATAACCTGTGTCCACAGGGAAACCCGCTGGTACAGGACCGCCGCTTGTGTCATTAGTTACGGAGGGTCAGTTCAGAAAGTAACCATGGCGATCCTCCCTGATCCTCCACACCCGGTGATACTAGGGCGGGACTGGTCTAAAATAAAAAGTGGTGAGTCACATACCACTCCTGAGGATAACTTGGGCCTAGTTATGGACGGGAATGAACCGTCTCAAGCTGCCTCCACGCCGTGTAATCAGCCGGCAGAGAGAGATGAAGCAGCCGCCCTGAGTGATGTGGCAACTCCCAGACCGTTGCGTGCCGACACGTCATCCACCAGCGCCGCGGTGGAGCGGGAGGAAACCACGCCCCTTGAGGTCAGCGCCGACCCTCTCTCCCTTTTATGGTTTGAATTTACAGAGACGCCGGCTTCCTTTAAAAGGGAGCAGTGGAGTGACGATTCCCTGAAATTTGCAAAAAATGCAGTGGTCCTAGTTAACAGCCAGCGCACAAACCAGTCAATGCCACAGGGTCCTCACTTTGTGTTGGATAACATCCTTCTCTATCCCGTAGCAATGCATGATGGGCAGGAGAGAAGGCTGCTGCTAATCCCGCGGACCTTCCTGCGGCAGGTCTGTGAGTTAGCACACGCCCACCTCCTAGGTGGCCACTTGGGCACTGAAAAAACCCTGGAGCGGATCAAGCTCCGTTTCTACTGGCCGGGAATCAATGAGGAGGTTCGTCGCTTTTGCGCTTCATGCCCGGAGTGTCAATTGCGACAAATTCCAAGAAAGGACCGTGCTCCTCTCATTCCTATTCCCCTGATTGATATTCCCTTCCACAGAACTGGGGTCGATATAATCGGACCTCTAGAGCCCTCAGCCTGAGGACACAAGTACATTTTAGTCCTCGTGGATTATGCTACAAAATACCCCGAAGCTGTTCCGGTGCGCTCAGCCACTTCTAAAGCAATCGCACGGGAATTACTAGGGGTCTTTTCACGCGTGGGTATCCCCAAGGAAGTCTTGACGGACCAGGGGACACCTTTCACCTCGGAGACATTCAAGGAGACTGCCAGGTTACTGAAAATAAAGCATTTAAAGACCGTGGTGTATCATCCTCAAACCAACGGTTTAGTGGAGAGGTTCAATCAGACTCTCAAACAAATGCTGCGTAAGGTGGTCAGCGAGGATGGAAGGAACTGGGATCAGCTCCTCCCCCTCGTCCTTTTTGCCTATCAGGAAGTCCCACAACCCTCCACGGGGTTCTCCCCTTTTGAATTACTGTATGGGCGACAACCCCGGGGCATATTAGATATTCTAAAAGAAGGATGGGAAGAAGAGGCTCTTCCCTCTACAAACATATTAGAGTATATCGCGCAATTACCCAAAATAGGTTTGGAAAGATTCGTCCCCTCCTTAAAAGTCACATTGAAGAGGCCCAAGCAGCACAGGTCCGTTACTACAACCGCGGCACGTCTCTCCGGGAGTTCCGCCCGGGAGATCGGGTCATGGTCCTAGTGCCTACCTCCCACTCGAAGTTGCTTGACCATTGGCAAGGCCCATACGAAGTTAAGGAGAGGAAGGGACTGGTCGACTATTTGGTGAATCAACCAAATCGTCGGCCGAAGGAGCAGGTTTATGATGTGAACCTGCTGAAACTGTGGAAGGACAGGGATCCCGATCCCTCCTCCGGCCAGCCATGCTCGCTCTTCGCTCACACCCACAGCCTTAACTTCGGTGCGGACTTAAGTCTCAGACAACGGCAGGAGCTGGGAACAGTTATCCGGGCCGTTCGGGTGGTAGTCAGTGAGAACCCAGGAAGGACCTCTCTGGTTGAGCACAACATCATGACAGAGCCCGGGGTTATTGACCGAGAACGCCCGTATCGTCTTCCCAAGGCAAAAAGGGCTGAAGTGGAACTTGAGATCAAGCACATGCTGGAACTAGGTGTGATTGAGGAAAGTTATAGTCCCTGGTCCAGCCCCATTGTGCTGGTCGGTAAGCCTGACGGGAGTTGGAGGTTTTGCAATGACTTCCGTCGGCTTCATCAAGTCTCCCAATTTGATGCCTATCCAATGCCACGAGTGGACGACCTCCTCGAGAGGCTTGGACAGGCTCGATATTTGACCACATTTGACATGACAAAAGGGTACTGGCAGGTTCCTTTAACAGACTCCGCGAAGGAAAAAAACGCGTTTAGTACCCCTAGCGGACACTGGCAGTATCTTCCATTTGGGTTACAAGGGGCTCCAGCAACCTTCCAGCGTCTGGTGGGCAAAGTGCTCCGGCCTCATAACTCATACAGTGCTGCCTACCAGGATGACGTGGTCATCTATTCCAGAACATGGAAGGAACACCTACAGCATGTCCGAGCGGTATTGCGGACACTTGGTGGGGCCGGGCTCCGGATTAATCCCAAGAAATGCTTCTTTGGATTAAGTGAGACCAAATATTTAGGCTACCTGGTGGGTCGGGGTACCGTAAGGCCACAGTGCTCCAAAGTAGATGCCATTTTGAAGCGGCAGGTCCAAGCCTTTCTCGGGTTACCGGGGTACTACCGCCAGTTTGTACCCCAGTTCTCGGAGAGAGCGGCGCCCTTGACTGATTTAACAAAGAAGAGGGCCCCGAACATTGTGGTATGGACTGAGAAGACAGGCACTGCATTTGGTGACTTGAAGCAGTCCCTTACGTCCACACCTAACTTTTCTTTGCCTTTGCCTTTCATCCTCCAGACGGACGCTTCGGACACAGGCCTGGGGACCGTGCTGAGCCAAAGTGTCGATGGTGTGGAACACCCCATCATGTTCCTGAGCCGGAAACTGTTGGACCGGGAGACCAGGTATGCAGCGGTGGAAAGGGAGGCTTTGGCGATTAAATGGGCGATTACTCAGCTTAGGTACTACCTGTTGGGCCAGGAATTCACCCTTGTCACAGACCAAGAACCTCTACAGTGGATGGCCCTGCACAAGGAGTCGAATCCGCGGGTCACCCGGTGGTTTCTTGACCTACAGCCGTATAAGTTTTCGCTCGTTCATCACCAAGGCATGCTCCATGCCAACGCTGATGCTCTCTCTCGGGTTCACGACCTCTCGGTTAGGGTCGCCTGACCCGACGGGTCTGGGCTAAGGGGAGGGCCTTGTCACACACGTGCGCATGGGAGGCAGCTAACGGGCTTGAGTGATGGCAGTTCTGAGACAGGCCGGGAGGTGGCAGAGTGCACTGACTCTTTTTCTCTCTTCCCTGTAGACCATTCCCGGGAGATTCCATCTGCCTCTCTTGACGTCACTTCCAGGACCAAGCCAATGGAAGGAGACCTTACTGGCTCCGGCCCTTGTGATGTTACGTCCGGGCAGGAACCAATGGCTAAAGAACATGGGCCCAATCCTTATGACCTCACTTCCTGTCTTCCCCTTTAAAAGCCTTCCCCTTTCCCCTATTTGTCAGTCTTATTCTGGACTCAAATGTATGCACATCTGTGCTGTTTATTGCTACAAAAACGATTTTGCAGCCAGGATACCATATTATACGGGTGGCTGCCCCAAACCTTTATCTGTGCATGTCTCGTTTTTGTGACAGTGGCCAATATTTTAGAAGCTGAATAGTTACTAGAATATATTCTGTTTGTTTTAAATCCATTCCCTGTGCTAATCCCTTTTCTATGTGTATTGCTGAGAGGGAATTAGGTTGGTACTGCTCAAGTTTATTGTAACTGTGAAGAGGATTAAAGTACTGGCTTTATCAGTTTTATAAAATACTGTCTCCAGTTTTTTCCCTTCAAGTCCGTCTAAATTGTAGTATGTTTGCTAACTGCATATACTGCATGTAATAACTACCAACAACCACTAAGGTACAACAGTATGTTGACATACATGACATAGATCAAAATTTAAAATCTTAAAATAAATTGACATATTTGAGTGTCTCACCATAATATTCAATGGAAAAAATAAAGTGAGAAAATCAAATTGCATTGAGTTATTTTATGTTTGTGCTGTGGTAAAAAAAAAAATAACCTTGCCAATACAGACGATATCAGCCAGAATCCATTGCAGTTTTTTCAGTGGCTCCTTTTTGATGAGCTTAATCAGGACACCTCATTATTTACAAGCAACGATGAAACAGGGAATTACATGTCTTATTGAAAATATAACAGCAGGGTGGATGGATTTCATTAAAGCCAACTTAATTTTAACTGCCACTAAAGGCATCATATTATTAATTTAATTTATGTAAGATGTTTTTAGAAAGGGTTTCTTTTTATAGGAAAATATGTTTATTGCCATATCTTTGAAAAATTATTGTATAAAAATATTACTTAATATTAAAAGAAATACTGTGTAGAGGTAATAATAAATCTTGAATGAAGATAAAAACAGAAATGGCAAAAGCAAAGTACTGTACATTCAAACAGGGAGGAGAGTCCATCATGGAACTCAGTTAGCTTAATGTGGCAAAACATTTCCATATCTGTTATGTTAAATCTTTCACAGTTAATCTGATTTACTAGATGCATTACAGTAACATTATAACCTGTTATGCAGAAACTATACTTACAGTATTTTAAAACATAATTGTATTGTTTTTTCAAAACAGATACTTCCATTTGAAAGTATATTCAAAATGTATTGTAGCGACTTTGATATTTTGTCAATGCAATATAACATTGTAAGCAACTTTTCAATTATTTTCCATTATACACACTCACACATCATATATTATAGGTAAAACTAAATAACTGGGCATATATTGAAAATAATTGATTACATGTAAAGCCCACAGAATGATTAGATAAATAAGTATTCAAAGCTTTACTTCCAATGTTTTTCTGTGAAACATTTTAAAGAAAAGTAGGAATGCCAGTGCGAAATTGAAAAGGAGTGTTCTGGGGTTTTAGTTAAATGGCTGTGGGTGGACCTTTTTTCTTTTATCAATTGCTTTCAAGTACTTTAACTACTGTACTTGTCTATCAGATGGTATGGCCACATTATAGCTGACCTATCAAAGACCTCAACAGATTACCATTTACTGAGGCAACAGTTTTTAAATGAAAACGATCTCCGTCCACACTTGCTTTTTCACATTATTTACAAAAAGATCCCTGTCTGAAACACCTGATGTTCACCTTTGCCTATACAGATTCGTGTGCTTTATGTGCAAGACTATGTGCACAAGAATTCATAGCACATTCACAGTATAGAAAAAGAAATAAATTCTTTCAGGAGCCCCAGCGAAATGCTCCCGTGTCACTTTAATGATTAGAGCTGAAAGTAACAGTCTTCAAAACTGGTGACGGTCGTCTTGTCATTAAATAAAAACAAAGCAAATGTTAAAGTGACACTTAAAAATAAATGTTTTAGTTCTGTGTTCATACACAAGATGATTGATTTTAAGCAGTCAACAGCAAATGGAGCGAATATTGTACCAAACATCTCTAAAACTAACTAAATAGAGGAAATAAATAAATACATAAATACATGCGTGTGTCTGTATCGTCGCTTTATTGCGTTTCTATCTCTCTCCTGTAACACTGACAGCTCAGCAGCATTCTAAACCTATTAACTACCTGGTTGTAAATTTTCCTGCAGAATTCGCTCCTCCTTATTGAACAGATTAAGCTTTAAGTAATAAAGTTTGATTAGAGGCTAAGTTATTCACAATCTGGTTTTCACAGAGCTCTTCATTTTTCACTGCACCGGTAACAATGCCAGCCATGGGATTTATCTCAAAACTGTAGCGACCGGAAAATGATTTGCTTTTTATTCATGTATGCATCATTCAAACTGTACAAAATGTAATTTAGATGCATACAGGTAAGCAGTACAACAACTGCCATGGAAAGCAACTCTTATATGCCTGCTATGCTGGAAAATGGTTTTCTTCCATAAAGGGTGACCAGTCTGGGAATGGGCTGATGTAATGAGTAGGATCTAATCAGGGAAGGGCCACGAAAAAAGCACAAACCAATCAGAGTGCAATTAAAGAGTCATTTTTTGTAAAACTGGATTTACACCTGTCCACACTGAATCTCTAGCATTACGTTTTCAAATGTACAGTAATCCCTCGCTACTTCGCGGTTCACTTTTCGCTGATTCACGACTTCGCGGGTTTTTAAATATAGTAGTAGTATTTCCTAGTCTAAGAACAACAAAACAAGTTCGGTGACTAAGTGCGTTGTAACACAGGCTGTGATTTGTTACATGGGAGGGAGACGACAAATCACAGCTTCCCGCTTTGTAATCGGGCCTGTGATTGGTGCTTTGACTGATGCCTTGTCGACGTCATGACCGCCTACAAGCTGCTCTTCGACCTGAAAAAGAAGCAGCGGCAGCAACTGCCGATCACAATGTTTTTGCAGCCTCGCAAAAAAGAGCCAGTTCCTACTACTACTACTACTACCACGGATACACCTTTGGAAACCGAGGAGGAGGTGCCCCAGGAAATGGCTTTTCCATCTGAAGAGACGTAAAATACAGTCATCGGCTGCGCAGTAACAGTCATCATCACCTTCATCGTCATCATTTTTACTGCGCAGCATATTCATCACCATCATCGCGTCATATATAGCTACGTGTACTTTGCTATACAGTAAGTGTAAACTTATCTACTGATTTCATATTGCTTAGCAGTTGTCCCTGTTATTAATAGAGTAAAGGGTGGGTTGTAAACAATACAGGGAGGGTTTAAAAACGTCCAAATACTGTACACGTTAAATAATTAAATAAATATGGTGTCTCTACTTCACGGAAATTCAGTTATCGTGGTTGGCCTTGGAACCTATCTCCCGCGATAAGTGAGGGATTACTGTATACAGTTTTGGACAGTGTTTTTTAAAAGTCGTCATTTTCAGAGGTCGTAAATGATGGGGTAGTGCGGACAACAGGTGAAAATGTATGTTAATGAAAAGTGTGGATAGGGTCTTATGTGGATCCTCATGGGTATGTAAAGAACCAAATAAAATTAAGCTATAGGCCAATAACAGAAGTGTGAAAAGGCTGTTAAGGGGTTGGAAGTCAGAGTACTTGGCACAGACACACTTATTAAAATAGCTAAAATGTTTATGGTAAGGTATTGCTTCAATTGCTTAATGTTTTTGTGTTATTGTACCTGGAGGCTCAATGATAACATGTAATATGTAGAGAAACTACCGCATTTGTTAAGAAATATGCAGTCTGGCAGTAACAGAATTGATTCCCAATGCACATTAGAGATGTTCCATTCATTCTTGTGTTCTCTGCTTAGCTATAACAGGAAACTTTTTTGTTTAAGAGCACAGCCCTTTTCAGCACTTCCACATTGTAAAATGTCTATAAATGTAAAACTGGAGTGGGAGAGCATTGAGTGGAAATGAGAAGCGTTTGTGGCATATGCATACTTTCAAATTATAATAATTAGAAACTGAAGTATAGTGCATCAGTGTTTGACAGTTTATCATGAGCAGAAGGGTAGCACAGTAATAGCAGAGACACAAGAAATGGGTTCAGAAATGATGCATGCAAACAGCTGAACTGCAAGGTGACAAATTGCATTTTTAAGAAAAGAGTTTTTAAACTATATACTGTTAACTTTAGCCTTTCTTAGACTATGTGTGGAATTTTGTTCTCCTTTTCATTACTTCACAAAGTAATGCATTTAGGTGTACTTCCAGCACAATCAACCTTAAAAGTGATTTGTCCAATTCCTTGCCACTAGCCATCAGGTTTAAAGGCTTATCCACGGGGTGGTAAACACCTACAATAATTTACTTTCAAAATGGGTGGTGTTTCAGAGATCATACAGTATGTGCCATGTGTCAGTATTTCATCCTTTAGCCTTTCCTCTTCTGACACACTATATGTACAGAATAATCATTTTCTTCTCTTTTGTATTAGTACATAGTGGCTACGTTATAAAATAGCATTCTGTTACAACATATATAACTGCCTCACAGGGATATGGGTTTAATTCCTAAGCCAGGAATAGTCTAAGTACAATTTGCTCATTCTCCTCATGTTGGCATAGATTTTCTCCAAAACCCAAAGGATGTGCATGTTGCATTAATGTTGATGTAATCCAGTGTGTGTTCCTACATACGCAGCCGCTCACATCCCCTTGTAATGCACAAAGCATGTAATGGAAATGAAGTGACGGACACATCAACGAATTATTAAAGTGTATATAAGAAACAACACATTTTTTTGTTCTTGGAATGGCCGGTATCTCCATTTCTCCTATATATCACAGGGTTCATGTTGTCACATTAACATGAATCATTAATTCTACCTTGCAGATCTCAAAACATTAAGCAAAGCAGCACCTCATCTAAATTTGAATTGGCCATCACTATATAGTAAACAGGCTGTTTATAGAAGTGAACTCATACTTGGCATTCTTCTCTTTTATCCAGGCACTGTGATGGGCTGGCTCCCTTCTCCAGCTCTTTTTCCTTCTTTGTACCCAGTGCCAATGGCTTGGGTTTGAAAATAACTGCTTGACAGACTATTTGGTTGAAATATTTTATGTTTTCTCACCCCTCATATACTGCTGGCCTCTAACTTCATTCGTCATGCTCTTTTGGCTGGCAGCAACACATATGCAGAAGTCACTTGAATGAAAGTTAAAGATTTAAAAATAGGACACTTAGGTTTTCTTTTTTTCTTATATCTAGCAAGCAGTCCACCGGTTCAGGAGGCATAAGTGGCCCACTCATCCTTTTATCACTGAACTTAGAAGTTCAGGGTAACAGGGGCAGGAACCTAGCTGTATGCAGGGCCGGATTTATATGAAAAGAGGCCCTAGGCTATTCCACTTATGAGGCCCTTTCACCTTCCATTTTTAAGTTTGTAAATTACATGAGAGATAATAAAATTTTGCTAACAATTTGAATGTAGGCCCCTCTTGATCTTGAGGCCCTAGGCTGAAGCCTAGTTAGCCTATAGGAAAATCCGGCCCTGGCTGTATGCATGTGAATTTATTGATTTTGTAACTAATCATTTTACATGCTTGACCTATACACACTAATATCTTTAGATTAGTATTAATCTAAATTAATTAATTTACATTTACGTTACATTTTTTTTCTGTGTTTCAGTGTTGATCCTGAAAGAAGGTGCTTTTGCAAAACATTAAAAATTAAAAGATGTTGTCAGCTTTTCGGACAGCTTTTCAAAAGCGATATTGAGCTTCAGAGTGGCTGGTGTCATTTCAATCCAATGCACGCTAAAACTGACAACAATATATAATATGGTTTTCACTTTTGCTTAGCTAAGTTGTAATGAAAGCACAAACTAACTACACCCCACTAAAGATACGGATTATCTGCCTGTGTTATATTGATCCTGTTTGCAATTTAGCCTGTGTTGCTAGGTCAGCGTGTTAGAAAGTTGTTTTGAGGGGTTGTTCTAGGAAAGTGCATCTCTCCCAGTGTTATAGAGAATTCAGTGACTAACATGTTGTTCAGGGTGCAGTAAGGCATTTGCCGAGCTGTGTGTGTATCATCTCTTAATAGACTCTTCCTTTTAGTTACATCTTTTTTCTCTGTCATGTCTAGGGCTTACTTGTCCCTAGGTGTTTAGGGAGCGTACTTGTCATTGTGTGCTCAGCAGTACTTTTAGAGCAAGATAATAAAGCAGACTTGCAGGGTCTAGCTGAACTTGAACTTGCTTGTGTATGGCATTTCCACTGATCCAGCCATGATGGGTACAAAATATGTCTCTGATTAAGAGATCAGGGCCCACAAAAAGCATAGGTGCCAAGATCAGCTACTACTACCTTAGGAAGCACAATTAAGAAGAGGCTGCTTGTCTAATAGCAGTGTATTTTGACCAAATTGCTAAAAGAAATTATAGAACTACAAGAAGACCTTATACTCAAATGTTGTTATCCCAAAACAAGTAGAAACTGCAGGATTAAGAAAGGAGATTTGTATTAAAGGGACTTGTGTCATGTGTCTTTAATTCTGCAGTATATGTGAGAATAAACTCTATTAGAGGGCATTTTACATAGAAGCATTAAATAGTTTGAGAGATATTTGCAAAAACTGGTTGTAAATAGAAGACCTCATTCAAGTCACAGTATTGTTCACTGGTGGGATCCATTCCCATACTAGAGTGCTGTTTATATCTTTGTACGTTAAAGTGAATAATCCCCAGTATAAAGAAATGTAGAAGAAGAAACATTAGATGAAGTTTAAATTCAATCTTACCTAACAGAGTTGACATTCCAGTTCTGCTTCCTGACATTTTTGCTGCCAGCACAGCTGCTGGACCACACAGGGAACTATATACAAATTTAATATTACATTCAAAGTTTTCTTTTTTTCTCATATATATTATTATCGCTGTGCCATGGGCAGAGGGAAAGAGGATAAGGGATCACCAAAATGGAAAGACATTTCCTGTCATAATTCAGGTTATGGTTTTATTCTTTTCCAAGCATATATACATAACTTGAAATTTTCACTTCCTATTCCTCCTGTACATTGACTTACGTAGTTATTTTATTTTTTCACAAAAAAAAAAAACCAAAGCTGTATTGCATTATACTGAATCAACCAGACTTTTACATTTAAACAAAGGTTCTCATTATGATGATATTATTTGCTTTTGAGGTACAGGAAACCAAAAAACACAGACAGACTCTAATGTGCAATAACATTTATTACTAGAATTACTCTGCTATGAAACAAATGTATACTTACTGTATACATTCAAAACCTTATGCTATAAACTCCTAAAATAATTTCATTATTAATTAGTTAACTGATTGACTCAAGGCAAAAGTCTGTTGAATTTAGGGAGAAGCTAGCAACATGACAATGTCTGTGTACCTGTAGTCTTACTTCCAAGATTACACGCATCAAACTGTTAAAGCTACATTAGTTTGACTTTTCGTACAGAAATTGGTCTGTGTGGTCAAGAATATAATACACAGAATATTGAGACCTTTATTTCCTGGACCTTCTGAATTATTCCAGATTCCTTGAATGTTAAAATGTTATCCTTATGACTGCTTTTATGCAAAAAGTTGCTCTGTTTTATTTCCTTTTTTATGTAATGGTGATACTGTGATGAGAATCAATATCCAGATATTGAAAGTCATATAAAACTATCACTAGCAATCAAATGTTCATTGTGTTCTGTTTCAAAATAAAGGGGGAATTACTCAAGTAATCGAAGTGCAGTGGTTAATAGTGCTGCTTCTCAGCCCAATCTCTGTTTGTATTGATTATGCACATTCTCCTCGTGTCCATGTGGATTTTTTCTTCACATACTCCACTTTTTCTCCCACATCCCAAAGACATGTATTTGGTAAGTTGCTAAGACTATATTGGCCTTGAGTGTGTGTGTGTGTGTTCACTGCAATAGAAAGTTGCCCTATGCAGCATTAGTTGAGTTGAACCCTAAAAATCATGGATGGATGGATAACGTAATGATCCCTTTAACCTACAATATTCTGCTTTTTAGCTTAGCTTTACCAGCAGCAGTTCATTACAACATTCTTTACTACCTACATCTCCTTTCTATTAATATAATTATTCATGTTATTCCATCTATACTTTTACGGTAAGCATAAATCTGTTTTGCTTTAAGTTTACAGACATTAATGTGCATCCATGTAATTTACTACATGCTCATCAATATTCAAGATAATGGGCTTTTATAAACTAAAAGAGTAGCAAATAGTGAAACTTGAGGCAGCAAGTCCTGTTTGGCCTAGACTGACAATAAGAACAGACTTGCCGGCCTCTGGGGGATTTTATACTGATCCTATTATAGCCAATGTACCTTAGCCTGGGGGCTGCCTGATGGAGAGGTTATTGTAACACTGCCCACAGATAGGAATTTGGAGAGATATAGGGCTCCTGGGCTGACAGTTAATAGATTTTGCTACGGTGCTATTTTTCTGATCTGTGAGGCCAAAGGTCCAATCCCTTTCTTAATATTTAAGTAGGACTATTTGAATTTAGCACAAAAATGGCTTATTCCCTCCCGCCTTCTTCTGTTTAATTTACAAGTATCTCTAAAAACTATGCTAATCCTTTACCTTCCTGGAATTTTTTAGGTAACCTCTCCTAAATCATATGACCTTGGAAAAGCGGCTGTGAATCTCAGATTGATTTGTAATGCAAAATGGGACTGACAGGTCTGGTGTAGTGAGCATTAAGACTCAATACTCCAAAACACTTGAGGATGTAGGCAAATAAAAACTTTAATATGATGGCTGAGAAACCTATTCTGATTTTTTGATCGCTTCAGTTAACTGAACTTTTAAAGTAAATGTCAGCTTTTGGATCATTATTATTACATAGACATTATCTGCGTTATATAATTTGCTCATTTGAGACCTTATGTGCATCTAGTTGTACTATTCATTGGTCTCCACCCTATCGTTGTCCTAGACCTTTGGGCCAATTTATTTATAATTAATCTTTAATGGTTATTAATAGACCTCTAACAAAAATTTAAATTAAATTGGCTATTTGTCATTACTTTATTCTAGATATGGCCTGAATATACAGTGTATTTTATTTACACAGAGGACATGTATTATACAAAATATAAAACACACAGAAATAAATGCGTGCACAAGTGTGTTTGACAGCTGGCAAAATGATATATATAAATAAAGACATGACCTTAAAAGAATAAAAAACATACATGGTTGTTTAAGGGTGCACTACATTAAAAAACAATAAAGTACTATACCTACACATTTATATAAAATATGTATATATACATATATGTGTTTATGTGCATATTTATAAATGTCTATACTGTATAGGTTTACACTTACAATATACAGTACTAGCAGTTGAGTTAGAGCTGCTTTAAAGTTCAAAGATGTAGGTTCAGTGTTTGAACTATTTATTCTTGAAATATTTACATTTTCTTAGAAGGATGTTGTCTTTCTCCTACTTACAGTACATTGTAAAGAAACATGTCATAGTTTAAATGCTGAGTCAAAATCAGCCCTTGAATCACCTTCTAGGGTGGAAAAAATTGGGACGACAGCAAATTAGCAGCAAATTTTAAATTATATATATATATATATATATATATATATATATATATATATATATATATATATATATATATATATATCTGCGGTGGGTTGGCACCCTGCCCGGGATTGGTTCCTGCCTTGTGCCCTGTGTTGGCTGGGATTGGCTCCAGCAGACCCCCGTGACCCTGTGTTCGGATTCAGCGGGTTGGAAAATGGATGGATGGATATATATATATATATATATATATATATATATATATATATATATATATATATACACACAATTATATAAAATTAAATATATATTATATATATAGTAGACAAACAGATAGATGTGTGTGTATGTTTCATTGTAAGTTTTACAATATAAAAGATACAGTCTTGTGTTTATATATATATATAAAAGCATACATATGTATATAAAACTATAAATATATATATATGTATATTTATTTACACAGAAAATATTACAATATACATGTTATATAATTTATATATACTGTACATATATATTTTTTTTAGCTAAAATTATGTTTGAACAAACACCCGTCATGATCTTGAAGGAAGACATTATTATTATGTATCCATAAATCTGTTTTGTATCCAAATATACATTTATTTGCACCATACGCGCCATTTAATTTACAGCTCTCTTAATTTTAAAAACTCCAAAAACACAACAATGTTAAACACTAGGCTTTAATTTTGAACAGTAAACAACATTCTCCACAAGAGGTCTCTCTTGTTACAATTTTTGATTCTGTTAATGCACAACAGGCAGCACATTTTTTGAAAATACAAAATGATCGACAAACTTAAACTTTTGATTATGATTGATGGTTTACAAATCACAGGATAGTTTAAGATTATATAGTGTAAAATGTAATTATGGAGTATAAGGTCTATAAGCAACTGTTATACTGTTTAATGGTTTTATATAATTGCTTATTTAAAAAATAACAATACTAAATTATGTTAATATTCTAGCTAAATAAAATAAATGGTTATTGATTGTCAAATGTGCTGTTCCATAATAGTTTTTTTATAGTGAGGCCCTTTTTAATTTGTTGCACATCTGTATTTTTATTTTTTCCTTAAGCTATTTGTAACAAAAGAATGGATACATTCCTTACCTTTTCACCCCTTGAAGCACATTGAAACCTCATTGGAATGTTGATTTCTACTTGCTAAAACATGATGGCAAAACTGCACGTGTAACATTACATTTCACTTGTGCTTTAAAATTTTATTAATGTGCATAAATAACTCAAAGACTTCAAATATTAATGTTTATTAATAAACATTTCTGAAGATACTGGATGAGCTTCATAAACCTGTTATCTCATATGAATTTGCAACTATATTGAAAAGGGTTGCTTTATTATGTTTACCTGATAATAATGGTGCATACTATTGGCGTCTTAATGGACCACTAAATGTAATGATCTTTCTAGCCTTTTTTGGAGATGTTTTTAAAATGTGTATTCAAAGTTTCTTTGATAAATGAAAGTAAAATTTATATGTATCTGTTTCTCTCTCTATAGATAGATTGATAGATAGATAAGGAGTGACTAATGATAGATAGATAGATAGATAGATAGATAGATAGATAGATAGATAGATAGATAGATAGATAGATAGATAAGGAGTGACTAATGATAGATAGATAGATAGATAGATAGATAGATAGATAGATAGATAGATAGATAGATAGATAGATAGATAAGGAGTGACTAATGATAGATAGATAGATAGATAGATAGATAGATAGATAGATAGATAGATAGATAGATAGATAGATAGATAGATAGATAGATAGATAGATAGATATTTCTTTTGTTTTTTTTGAAAAAAAACAAAACAATGATTCTTCCTTGAGATTTTATCAAGTGATATGAAGACTCAGTATTCTTTTTCTCAAACTGTATCATGTCAGCTTGCTTCTGATGAATTTGCTTTCATGAAAACAATGCAGCCGCTTGATGTATCTGTCATTTATTCTAACATTACTTAAACATCTGAGTACATATAATACAAATTTAAACAAAAAGATGATGATCATGGGTTAAAGAAACATTCTCTCCAGCTAAGCAAAACCAGATAAAGAGGACAAAGCTTCATACTGATACCTAAGCACATCATACAGCCTTAATGAAAGAAGGAACCGATTTTCTTCCATAATTATAATTAACTCAATAAACGAAAGGCATATCAAATTACTGCAAAAAAGAAATTTTTATGTAAAAATCTCCTTTAAAAGCTGGCATCAGCTTTAATATATTTCTGACATTTTTTTTTCCTTGCTATACTGTATGTGACAATTGTTTTAAGTTTAGTTTCAAGCAAGTTACAAAAAGGGTACATCATGCTATATACTGTATACACTGCCGTTCTTTATTATATTCTGTAAGTGCCTTGAGCATGGGAAAGGCGTTATATAAATAAAATGTATTATTATTATTATCATGTAGTTCTATTTCTCAGAAAATCAAGGTTCAAATTGTGAGAGAAAAGAAAGACAAATGAGTGAAATCAGTTGTAATTCTGATATGTTTTGTTCAATTTCCTTCCTCTTTGCCTCTTTCTTCAACTACTCCCTGTGTTAATTCAGGGTTGATTTCCCCACTTTTTGCTCTGACTTTTCTTTCTCCTTGGTGCTATTCATTTCCAGGTGGAACTGTTTTTGTATTTGCTGTAGACTGCGGTTACTCCCATGTTATGTATGTTTTTTTTTTTACTCACTAATAGGTAGAATATTAAATATTAATTTTTTTATCATCAATAGACTCTGCCTGTTTTCTAAATTATACATAAACAACAGCCCTCAGCAACACCAAGAAGATCTGAAATTTGTATTCAGAATTTACTTTGCTTTTGTTCATTTATTATATAAAATGGTAGGTTATTCTTGAAATGAAATGTCGTGGTATTAGTGAATGTGTGCATGTGTGTGTGTGTGTGTGTGTGTGTGTGTGTGTGTATGTGTGTATGTAAGTGGCCCTTCGATGGACTACAATCCCATCCAGGGCTTGGGATTCCCGTGTACCTGATGCTTCCTGAATAGAATCTTGTAGTTATGAAAATGGATTCAGAAAATGGATAGTTATGAGTTTTATTGAATTTCATATTTGACTCATTGTTATTTGTTTGACATTTATACTCACATTTTTGTCTGCCTGAGAGGCTCCTTTGCTCCCAGCAGTAAAATGTAGGCTAAGGCCTGCATCTTCCCCATCTCATTCTGAAAATTATATTCTTGGATACATCCTTTGTCTTATTCATGCCATTTTCCCTACACTGCCCTTTTGAATATGAAATGTTTACACATGTATGTATTTTTCTAAATGACACTTCGTTAATTGCATTTCAAAACACTTTGCTTTTGTGCTCCCTATGTAAGCCACTATATAAAAAAAGGTTAATTAAATGATGAATTACTCAGAAGTGTAGTTGAATAAACACAAGGGAGGATTGAATAGTATAAAATTTGCCTCCAAAAAAGATAAACAATTTCTTGTTCTATAATTAATAAAGATGTATAATGAAAAATGTACATTTATCACGCACACCCACAAAAAATGACATTTGTTTTTAAATTAAATCCACTGCAAGATATCCAGGACGGCCCCAAAGCAGTGTTGCCTCACTCCGAACATTCCTAATTAGGACAATACTGATGCAATGTAAAGAATCAGGAAGGAAAAATCTCATAAAAGATACTTGATTTGAAAATATGTAACAGACTTACTGTTTCTACTTATGTATTCAAGACAAATACCGTAACATTTGTTTTAGAACAAAAAAAGTTGTATCCATTTTGGAACAGATTTGTATTTCTATTTGATCTATTCAGTGTTTGTTTATTCATTTAATAAATACCAGGACATTTTTACCACATTTGGGAACCTCTTTTACCAGCATTCAATAAATAAACAAGCAGTTTAAATTCTTTCGCCCTCAGCTGCCTGCACTTTAAGTTATAACTCATCTGTCATCAAGGGTTGAAACACGTCCACAGATTTAATGCCATGTTTGGATTACCCAGTCAGCACAGAATCAACTCCCATAATAACGCTGGGAAAACCTTGCCAGGCTAAGGCTGTTTACAAGATGCTTTGAAAGGTTGTAAATGTAACAAATAAAATGTAATTGCAGATTAATGCAGGGCAAATGGAAACGCTTCCGTGTTACTTACAATATCTTAAAATACCTTGTGAGCCGATGACTTTTTGCATATTATAATATTTGTCATGTTAAGTTACAGCTGTCATATTTATAACTGTGTGGGCAAAGTGTGTAATCTGCTTTGCAACACATCAATTATGATGGATATTCCTCTGCAGAAAGGGTTTATTGCAGCCTTCATGGTAATCAGTCTTCTCTTGTTAGAAAACCTGTTTAGTAAATAATGAGGGTTTTTAGCAGATGCTGACTTGTAGTCGTGTTATGCAGAAATGCAAACAACCAGACACCCAGTGGATTAGAATTACTCATTTCTCTAATGAAATTCATCACCCTAGGCTTGACTATTTTCTCTGCCTGCTCTCTTACTCTGTTTAGAAGTGATACTGCTCATTCTAAAGCATCGCTGTCAGCCAGCATTCATTTTGCCGGGTAGGGGATTTAAACGTTTGCTGTTAGAGATCCCTGTTTTCAGCGTTCATCCTTAGCAGGGGGGTGGACACAACATAACGCAGAAAACAAAACAACAACCATACAAGGGTTGTCATAAATGCTGTCGATTCATCACAGAAAACTGGACAAACAACCAGAAGAAAGTTTGTATATGGAGTCTGTTCAAGAGTATCGATAGGTGGACATTCCTATCAGAACAAAGGATAACAGTGGCAAGCAATCTTTGACAATTTGTTTGAAGATATGGGCAACTGGTAACATTTTTGTCTCACATTGGTCAGATCCCATTTTAATTCCTTGTTCAGATGTCTCTTCCCTGTGGACAGACTTGTTTCTCTTAGAGGCTTCTGTTTCTACTCATATTCCAAACACGCACCATTACTGTATGTCGATTGATTACTGCATGCCCTGAGATTGTCTGGTGTCATGTCCAAAGCTGGTTTCTGTCTTGCTTCTGTTGCTGAAGGCATGACTTGACGAAAAATTACCATCAATCAATTTTCAAACTGTCTTGAATTATTTTAGGGTCATGGCAGGCCAAAGCCTATTCAGGCACGATCAGGCACAAAACAGGAACCATCCTGTTGCACACTAACTCTTACCAGGGCAATTCTAAAGTACCGTAACAGACACATAATCAAGCAGACCTGAGCAAATTGTGGACTCATTGATCTGGAATCCTGAAAATGTGAGGTGACACAACAAGTACTAAAGTACTACCCAGCTATATCCCAGGTAAAACACAGAAACAAAAGTATTTTTTAAAGCAGGAATTATTAAAAAAAATGCATTCATTAAACATGACACTTCTTTTGTTTTTGACTGAGCTGTGTTGTCACTAAAAGTCTTGGTGAACTCCATCATAGATGAAATTCTACACCATATGCAAGAAACAGTAATTCTCTTGCAGTTGCCTTTTTACCTTTAGAAGTAATTTCAGCTTAAATAATGTGCATGTTAATTTCTCTTTATCTTGTGGAAGTAGTGAAGTCTATTAATGTTTTATTTGTTCTGTCCTTTCAATTGTAATTGACTTTCATTGAAATGCCATCTTTTTGTATTTGACTGTGTAAAAAAAAAATTCAAATGAAAGAAGGAGAAAGCAGAATGTTCAGCTGATTTGAGCTGTGGCTTTATGTTATTGTCACTGGACCTAATCCAGATCTGTATAATTCTCAAAGGCTTCCATAAATACAACCTAGCAGAATTTTGCCTATTTAAATTGTGAATCACGTACTTGAGGACACTGGTGGAAATTAAGAAATGCATTTAAGAAACAAGCCAGGGGGCACATCCTCACACAAATGGCCATTGTAATCTGGAGCAAACTACCGAGTCAACGTAGTTGAAATAGAAACCTTGGTAGTTTTTAAAATGTATCCGGAGGAAATACACTCTATTAGCTAGCCAAATACTGTATATGGACTGGATGGTTTCCTCCCTTTTTTTTTATGTTCATACAGAGCTAACAGGTTGTCCCTGTGTCCACATAAGATTTTTCTCTGAGAACATCTTTAAACTGGCTTGGCATGAGTAGGTGTGCCACGTGAGGGACTAGCATCCCAACCAAGATTCATTCATGCCTTACACCCAAGGCTGCCTGGACAGGCACCAGCTCCCAGCTGAGTTCAGGAAACGGATGGAAGGATTAATGAATACTGTGATTTTTAGAAGTTGCTCAACAAACTCAATACTTAGCACATTGAATAGCTTAATTCGGTACAATATTTGGTGAGGGCCAGAAAATAATAGCCATTAGAGCTCTCTTCATTAGGTATAACCAGAGTCCTTCTACTTTATATTGAATGCCGCATGGTAGTGGGTGCACTTCTATGCACCCAGATGGGGGTTGCTTTTACATAAAGGATGTAGTTTGTAGTGATGGACAAAGAAAAATTTTTTATCATGTTTTCATGCATAGCATATATTAAAAATTTTCTAATGCAATCAAAGTATTTGATGACCATGGTTGGACATCAGTATACAAAATGAAAATGTCTATAAAAAAAATCTCACATTACTCATATCACATAATCCACATGTGAAGTCATCTAGTTGTATGTTCACAATGTCACAATTACATATTTTTAGTAAAATATTGTGAAATTAGTCATTTTCGGAAAACAGTCTCATAAACTAAAAACGGAACACACTCGGACAGGCATATGAATTGAAGCACTTCACTGCTCACGAGCCTAGCCCATAAATTAGTTTATTCATTGGCTAATGTGATATTGACTGTGCAAAGTACACAGAGACGTGCACAACAAAAGATTAAAAGTTAAAGAAAAAAAAGTGAAAACAATATCTGAAAGAATGTGCCTTAGACTTGTGCATTTCCGAGATACTTTAACAAGAAAAAAATCAGTTTACCTGTGCAGTTTCACAGTCTAATGTTAAATAATTCCGAGGTACTCTAGTTGTGGATATGAATATAAATGTAATGACGGGACAAAGGTCTACAATTCTAGTACTCGTATGCATCAAAGCATGTTTTTTTTTTCAGACCACAAGAATGTTTTCCAAGTGTGACTTATTTAATAGTATTTTAGTAAAAAATACCTGTGTTTGGGCTGTTGTGAGCAAATGATTGGATGACTTTACATGTGTAACATTTTTTCATGGACGTTTTGATATTGTTTGCTGTTTTCCAATGTTAGTCACCATTGACTTATAATGTATTAGGGACTTTTTTTATCTCCATTCTGCATGAAAACATGAGATTAATTTTTATTCTTGGCTATCATTACAAAGTACACTGGGTAAGGATTAATAAAGTATCTATCTATCTATCTATCTATCTATCTATCTATCTATCTATCTATCTATCTATCTATCTATCTATCTATCTATCTATCTATCTATCTATCTAAATAAAATATAAAAATATAATTTTTGGATCGAGTATTGCTTAGGGTGGTGTACTTATAATGTTATATCTATTGGACACTGCAAAAGTAGGCCTTGTGCAGTTTTCAAATTCACTAGCCTAAGGAGAGAAAAAGACAGACTTTAGGTGAACAGAAGCTCTGGGAATACCTTGTAGTGGAACACACCATATCCACAGAGATTACTTGAAGTGATTTGTTACAAGACAATTCTAACTTTTTCTTAAAATATCTATGTGTTTCCCATACTGTAACAATACTTCAATTAATAAGTAACTAAGGGGAAAGCCTACCTGCCCAGGCACTTTCACTACTACACAATGCATAAAATCATTAACAGTGAGCCCGCAAAAAAATATTCCTCATCAGCATTTGAATTATAACATAATTTTATGAATATCTGTTCATGATCCATCTTCTCAGCCAGTTCTGCATCTATGTGGAATTTTCAAGTTATTTCTTTTCTGCATACGTGTTCTCCAGGTTTCCCTCCAACATCCAAACTGTTGACTCTAAGCTGGCCCCCATGCACATCTTTGTATTAGTGTATCCCATGACTGCCTCTCACCCTGCTTTGCGCCCAGTGCTGTCAGTATGGGCTCCTTCTATGACTTTGCAGGTTCAGGTTTAGATAGATGGATGTATGGATGGATGGAGCCAGACTCCACCTTTTCTGAAGATGGAACCAGGCTTGAAGAGAAATTGTCTCTGCCCTTGTATAGAATAAAGTAGCATAAAAACCCACATTGGCATGAGGTTTGCAGGGTTACAATTTCAAATATATTAATATATAAAGTGATTATTGATTTCCTATCAAAATAGGTAGCTTGCAGACAAAGCATAAAAAAAACTCAATGCCTTCTCCCTTTCTGTTTTCAGTCTAGCTCCATTAACCCTCATCTTATTAAAGATGTTGCTTTAATTCTCCTCCCAATACAAAAGATATTAACTTAAGTTAAGCCTGGAATAAATTCTAGCACAACTATGCAGTCACTTTTCAGGTCCTGGCATCCCCTGCTTCAACTGTGTCACTTAGATTGATGCTTTATTACAGGGGTGTCAAACTCTGATCCTGGAGGGCCACAGTGGCTGCACGTTTTCATTCTAACCATCTTCTTAATTAGGGCCCATTTTTGGCTGCTAATTAATTTCTATTGCCTTAGTTTTAATTAACTTGACTCAGGACCCTTAGTTGTTTCTTTTTCCTTAATTAGCAGCCAAACAATAATGAGACACAAAACAAGCCACCACATGACCAGCTCCCCTGTGCCCATCACACAATATCTGAAAATAAAGAAAAGTGAAGGTCTCAGTAAAATTGATCTCTCAGCTCACCAAAACATTTTGACAGTGTTCTTAGAAAAAAACAGAAAATCAACAGTTTTGGAAATGTCTGCTGTGGCAGAATGAGAGTAGCAACAAGCTATGGAATTAAATAGCGGGTTTAATTAACAGCAAGAATTTGCTTCTCATTAAGAAACTTGTTGGAGTGAAGCTGGTTAGAGTTTGAAGCCCCAATTTAGCTGGACATCTGTCAGGTCATTTCATGTATCATTTCTGATTGGCTACTGTTTAACAATGAAAAGAATCAATTCAGAAGACTGAATCCTTAAAACCGGGGCTATTAAACTGAAGGGAAAAGAAGTTCATTAGCATTGAAACCCGGTCACTGATTAGGAAAAAGGTTAGAATGAAAACCTGTAGCCACTGCAGCCCTCCAGGACTGGAGTTTGACATCCGTGCTGTATTAGAACATTAAATGAATCTAGATGAGAACAGGCCGCTCAGCCCAACAAAGCTCACCAGTCCCATCCACTTAATTCATCCAAAGTAACATCATGTGTAGTTTTGAAAGTCCCTAAAGTTCTACTGTCTACCACACTACTTGGTAGCTTATTCTTTGGTTCTCTGGTTCTCTATTAAGAGGACAGCCACCTGTAAGTACTTCTAGGGTGTCTATCTACTGAAATATAAGGCATAATCCACATTTTATTACCAAAGTTCCTTGACACTGGTGATACACTATTGCCGTGGTTTAGCACAGCTGTTTTATAGCTCCAGAGCTTTCTGTGTGTCTGAATCCCAAGATGATATCTGTGAGAATTTTGCATTTTCTCCCCCTTGTTTGCATGGGTCTTTCTGTTGCTTCTCAGGTTTTCCTCTTAAAGAAACAATTGTTAGGTTAATTGTTTAATCCAAACTGGCCTGGTGTGAGCTGAATGTGAGCTTCAAGCAGCTTAAGTAACAACTCCAACAATTATGCCTCTAGATGCTTGACTGCTACTTGAAAGTAAAATCAGAGTTGGGGAGCCATGAACTTCGGAGGACATGATACATGAACTGACGTAAGAGCTTATCTACTTTATATCTTCATTATCTGTGATATGTTTACCTCCTGTTAGGTGCGTGATTTTACAATTTGAGCTTAACAACAGCAAATAGGATGCAGATTTGTGGTGCTGTTATATATTTATAAATTGATTAAATTAATCCACTTTTCTATTATTGTGTCAAGAATTAACTGCAGCTTATGCTGGCAGAATCCATGCTGAAGACTGAAAAACTCTGGATAAGATATCAGAACATCAGGCTACATTTTATTCCAAGAGCACATGAAAAATAAGTCAACAATTAATGAAGAAAGGAGCTGAAATGAAAAATACATTACCTAACACAATAGTGTGGTGATCTAGCTGCCTCAGAGCTCTAGCAGTCTGTTGTTGATTCTTTAGCATGGTTATTATCTCAGTGGAATGTGCATGCAGTTTCTCTTTTTCTTCCGCACCCACATCTAAAAGACATGTATGTTAAGCTAATTGGTCCAGAGTAAGTAGGTGTGGAGGTGGGTGTCTGCACACGAGTAATGTCTGATGCTTGATATTACCACTCCTCACTTCCTGAGCCCTGCCACTCTATAGCAGAATAAGTGACTTTGGGAAAGCAATGCATGAATAACTTATTTTCCATGATTTTATCCCAGCTGAAGAAAGCATTGAGGTTTCCAGGGCCTTATGTTTGCAGTCAGATCTGGTTTTAGGTCTAGCCTTTTGACTTTATAGGTGCATGGGCAGAATCCATACATTCCTCAATAGGAGTTAGTACAGAAAAAAATCATCCTCATTATCTAAAGTGCGAATATTCACATGAACACAAGCAGTTTTCCTTTGGCTTGATTATCTAAGATGGTGGTAGTTTTGCTCTCCACGGAGAGAATTGAACCTGAATTATTGTCCAAGGTGCACCATGTATGCACTCTTACAATTCACCCATAAACTGTAACTGACATGGAAATGCAGTCTACACAAAACATGTGTCACATATATATTTAGCTTTTTAAAATTATTATAATTTAAATGGTGTCAGCATGGTGATCTTGTTGCCTCATAGGATCCAACGTCTAGAGCTTCAAATTTCTTGCCTCATTCCCTTCCATGAGGACTTTCCGCCAGGTTGCCGTAGTTTCCCCATCACATCCCTAAAGATACCCTTGTTAGGATGATTGGTGATGCCAAATTGGCTATGTGTGAGAACAATGAACTGATGTTCTGATTCCTTTTGCCCAAGGCCACTGGGATAGTCATGGACTGAATAATTTATTTGGTATTTGTTAATATTTAAGACCTTTCCAAAATTTCACATCATTCAGAAAGGCTAAACCCCCTTGCCCAACCCATACTTTGCACCATGGAACTTTCCTTTTATTGCAGTAGCTTGTTATGTTAGGCTGAGCTAAAGTGAGGTTAGATTTCCACTTTATGAAATTTCATTTATCTCTTTGAAATTCTAATAATTTGCATTCCAAATCAGTACAAAGCAAAACCCCCTTCTTGGATCTTATTTTATGAGTTATCAGTGTTTATAAAGCCATCTTTTAATTTTAATTTCTTTGTTGCTTCCTAAACAACCAATATTTCTTCATCCAATGCTTAAGGGATGTAAAGCTTTGAAATGCATCAAAATAAAATCTTAGTTGATGCCTAGAAAGACCTTCTTCTAACTAAGAAAGCTGTTTGTTGCTCTTCTACCCTAGACAATAAATGGCTTTCCAGCATCTTTTGGGTACAAGAGTATTAGGCTTGAATAAACAGAAAAGATTACCATGTACTGAGAATAAGCAGGCCAATTTTCAATTCATACTTTTAATTGTTTGAGTAAACTGTTTACTCAAGCAATTACAAAAAGCTTACATGGTGCTGTGTTGTTCAAAGGTAACAGTTTGGGAATACTGTGTGGAATAGCATCAGGCTTTTGTTATCTCACTTTCAAAACTGGATTTAATTTCCAATAACAAAATCTGATGGAAGTCTGTGCACTTTATATAGTTAACATGAGAATTCAGAATTTTCAGAAAATTAGAACGCAAGATGTATGCTGGCATTAGTACACAGCAGGGGCATGTGACAGAGAGGCCTGTTGATAGCATTAAACTGTAAAAAAAACAATTACAATGATCAAACAAAATAAAACCAGACAGAATCTGAGGGATACTATTATAGTGAAGGGTGATATTTGACCCAGAGTGCCACCAAGGAAGCTAAAATATCCATCCATCCATTTTCCAACCCGCTGAATCCGAACACAGGGTCACGGGGGTCTGCTGGAGCCAATCCCAGCCAACACAGGGCACAAGGCAGGAACCAATCCTGGGCAGGGTGCCAACCCACCGCAGGACACACACAAACACACCCACACACCAAGCACACACTAGGGCCAATTTAGAATCGTCAATCCACCTAACCTGCATGTCTTTGGACTGTGGGAGGAAACCGGAGTACCTGGAGGAAACCCATGCAGACACGGGGAGAACATGCAGACTCCACACAGGGAGGACCCGGGAAGCGAACCCAGGTCCCCAGGTCTCCCAACTGCGAGGCAGTAGCGCTACCCACTGCGCCACTGTGCCGCCTGCTAAAATATGAAAAGTAGATTTATTCACTGTAGACAACACAAGGGAAGGATTACAAGAAGGAGCACACAAAGCAGCAAATAAACAGTAGTAGGAGTGGAGAGCAGTGAAATTCTGACTTACATTTTCAACCAACATGCAAAACATTACCCCACGCTGGTGTCATTTTATGAAACATAAAACCCACATCAGCTCACCTGATGTTCAGTTATACTCCCTCTTATGCTGAACTGCTCTCTAACAACTCAATTAGTTAGGCAAAAAAAAAAAAGATTCAGTCATTGACCTGCTAAGTTGCATTTAAACAAAATCACACACACATTCAAAAACTCACTTCCCATTTCTCTTTCTCTTTGTGTGAAACCTGGCATCACACTCTTGTTCCTGGCGGTTGAGCTTTTGTCCACTCACCCTCCGACTTTACACCCGTTGAGCCTGGGAACTTGGCGTCACTCCTGGTTAAGGTAAAGGACACAATTTTAAATGCTCTGTGTGTCCAAATAGTGAGATCATTTGAGTCCTTAAAAATCACCGGGTACATAGGAATCATATTTGAGCTACAAGGCAGTGTAATAGCAGTGCAGCTGCCTTGCAATAAAGATGCTAGCATTTGCATCCAGGTTTGCAGCCACGGGTTTCTTTCAAGTGTTCCGGTTTCCTCCCACACTTCAAAGACATGCAGGTTAGGTAGATAGGTGATGCAGGACTGGCCCAAGTGTGCGTGTGTGTGTGTGTGTTCAACGTGTGTAGGACTGACACCTTTTCCAGACACCGTTCCTGCATTGTGCTCTTAGCTGCTCCATGTTCAGGATGAAGCTGGCATGGAAGATGGATGGATGGAGTTAAGTCAGTTATTCACACAACTAGATATGCCCCTGTTACAAAAGACACTATAACTAGATTTAGCAGAAATCTGTTTAAAGGTATGAGGCAGTTGTAAAGAGCATTTAAATTCTCTGAAATAACATACGGAAAAATCTGACACATGGCACATATTTTCCTTTGTTGTTATTTGTCTGCTTGCTGCAATGCATACTTTAAAATCTCAATGCACAATAGCCATAACAAGCACCTCAGGTTTGACTCGTGAGTCATTTTGTGCTATTTTCAAAGGATGAACTAAAGCTCCATTCACAATGAGCACAAAAGTGACAAGGGACTTGAGAAGGTGTGAATTTATTTGTCAAGATATATGATCTCATGACATGCTGTTTGGCAAAGGTTTTATTGAAATGACACGGCACTTAAATGATGCTTATAGGTATGCATTCCTAGAAGACATCCTGCAGGACTTATGTATGCTGACATAATACTTGGCACTGCAACCTGTAATATTCAGTGTTCAGTGAGTGGATACAACTGAAGCTCATACTATGCATAAGTAACTACAAGTGGGGAAAAAAGTGTGAGAGGGGGGGTTAACAAATAAGTCCTGTGCAGTCCTCTTGCAAAGAGCAGGTATTACCCTTGACACGTTTTCCTGTTTACAGGAAGGCTCAAGCAGGCCACTGTATGAGGGCATTGGACATTTCTTCTCAGGTCACTCTTTCTTCTCTTCCCTTGCAGGACATTTAGTGCACACATAGGACTAGTAGCTTTTATTCTGCACAGGCATGATGGCAGGCGTCTTCCCCCGTCAGAGTACGCTCTCCTCCCCTTTGCAGGGCCTTTTCCCCTTTCTGCCACACTTTTCTTGCCTCCAATCTCCTAGTCTACCAGGCCAGTCATCTCTGCATTTCAAAATCTTTGTAGACAGTCTTTTAACTTTTAAAATGTAATGACATGGTTGGCAGCATTTGCATACAGTTAGGACTTTAATCAATCAAGTAGCATGTTAAAACAACAGCTCAGGCTCAGTGACTGATCAAAGTCACATTATTTCATGTATTATTCAGGATAGTGATATGCTGCTACATATTGTAAATAATGCAAATGTCATCTTGCTCTGCCACCACTTCGTGAATTCAGGTCCTGTCCACCCTGTGGAGTGCGTAAAGCTCTTCAAGCTAAAGGAATGCCATTAGTTTGAGCTTTTAACAACAAAAGCTGTGCCATCACTGTCACTTTATAAGAGGTTCATGTAGTTCGGTTACACTAATACACAGTAAATATCCCTGAATTTTTAGACCATATATTACAAGAAAACAAAGAATAAATAGAAGGCAAAAGATGTACAACAATTAGGAACAGAAACGTGTGAAGAGACACACAAGCCAGTATAGTGTCTTTGAAGCACCACCACACATCTGTGCTTCAGGGCACTTATCAATCATTAAGGAAAAAAAAGCATTCTTCCTGTGTATATAAAAAAGCAGCTGCCAGCAGTGTTTGGTTTTGGTGTCATCTATAGAATCGAAAACATCTGTGTCAAAACTTGATTGGCATTCTGACATGGGCTGAAATCAGGCAAGCCAAAATAATGTGTCGATGTTTGCTTTCCTGTTAAAAATCCAGCTCTCTTTTTCCCCCAAGGAACATGTGGTCAAGTGCTTTTCAAATCATGGATCTCATCATCTGCTTTGGAGTAACAGACATTAAAAATCAACAGAAAGAAAAATGAAATGAAAGGCAAGGTTAAGAAAAAACAAATCAAGGTTCATAAAAAATAATAAAAAAAAAGCATTTCAGTAATGTCTTACACTCAGTGATAAACACTGAATTGCCTGAAGTTAAATGAAAATATTTTGAAATTGAAAGAAAAATAAAAAATGAAGTAATCGAAAATGATAAAAGGTTTTCAAAAACTAATAGTATTTGCTTTAATTTAGTAACAAATGTATATTTTAAATTGCTAAACAGATAATATAACAGTCTGAACCTGGTTAATGCAGTTCAGGCTCGCAGGGGACCAGAGCCTATCCCAGCAGCACTGTGCAAAAAGGCAGGAACCAATCCAGTCGAAGGCATCCATCACAAAGGCAACTCATGCACATACACAGATGGCATATTAAGGGCTGCAAATCTTAAATCTTTAAAACATCCATGCAAATATGAAGGAAAAAGCAAACACCATACAACAACTGAGATATACTGCAATTTAGCAATTAATTAATGGACAGATATTGTTGATTTCCATTTATGTTTATCTGTTTCTACTTTGTTTTCTGTGTATTTAAACAAATTCACGTCTTTATGTGTGCTAATTCTGCATTTAGTAATTTGTAAAATCTATACTTGCATTTTACTTGAGAATGTACCACAGTGCTCTGTGACTGCACTCAAGGGTGCTATACAAAAATAAACGGAATTGAGTGCAGGATACAAACCTAGGATACTAAATCTAAATGGCATCAACATTAATCGCTACTTAGTACAAAGTATCTAATTCAGGGGTGTCCAACTCCGGTCCTGGTGGGCCACAGTGGCTGCAGGTTTTCACTCTAACCATCTTCTTAATTAGTGAGCTGTTTTTGCTGCTGATTAACTTGTTTTGTCTTAGTTTTAAGTGATGTGACTCAGACCCCTTAGTTGTTTCTTTTTCCTTATTGAGCAGTCAAACGATAATGAGACACAAAACAAGCCGCCACATGACCAGCTAACCTGAAAATAAAGAAAGGTGAAGGTCTCAGTCATGTTGGTTTGCTCAGGTCACCAAAACATCTTGATGGTGATCTTAGAAAAAAACAGAAAATCAACAGTCTGCTGTGGCAGAATGAGAGCAGCAACAAGTCATGATATTCAATAATGGCTTTAATTAACAGCAAGAATGGGCTTCTTATTAAGAAACTCAGGAGTGAAATTGGCTGGAGTTTGAAAGCCCATTTTAGCTTATCATCTGTCGGCTCGTTTCACATCCCATTTCTGTTTGGCTGTCATTTAATGAAGAAACGAATCAATTCAGAGGATTGAATCCTTAAAAACAGGCCTATTAAAATGAAGGGAAATTAGCAGTGAAAACTGCTCGCTGATTAGGAAAAGGGTTAGAATGAAAACCTGCAGTCACTGTGGCCCATCTATTATTTACAGACTGTAATAGGTTTTTGCATTTATTAGCCCTTATACAATTAATTTTAAAACTTATATATCATTATTAATTCTTTTCAAAATCAGATTTACATTTGTTCTGTTTATGAATCATAGAATGGGAACAAGAACATTAATGAAGTCATCCTACCAGCATCTGAAATAAAGAAAGGACCTTCTGTGGAGAAGACCCCAATACACTGCACATTGCATTCACCTACACATCTTCCTTTATTTGTCCATCTGTCAATCTTTTGAATTGACTTTTTTCTGTTACAGAATTGTGGTGAGGAGGATCATCCAGTGCAATATAAGAGCCAAAGGCACTCATCCATCCTTTTGGAAGGCCGTCAATCCACTTTGTAAATCTGCTTCTTGTAGTGCTAATCTGCCTTAAACCAAACGTATCAGGCACAGTGCAGAAACCCACTCTGGATGGGATGCATGTCCTTCACAGTGAACACTCACATCCATAGCCATGTTCACTAATTCTTCTATTCATCTATTTTCTCATCCCATTTTTTCCTTTCCTAGGATGTTCTGAGCTGGCAGCATCTGGGGCAAGAATTTACTCTGCACAGGACATAATGTCAGATAAGTATTAGTGGATCAATAATTTAGAAATGCTAAATCAATGTTATGAAATATTCATAAGTGTAAAATAATTAATGAAAAATGTTAAAAAGATTAGAAAGCACACATATCTTTACTATTTTGTCAGAGAAATTAGAAGCTGCCTCCTTAGTATTGTGGTGTAAGGAAGGGTGTCAGTTTCATAATGAAAACAAAATTGAAAAGGAATTCATTTTAGAGGTTGTATACATTGCATAGGTTGATTTTTTCTTTAAAAATTATTTTGAGCAGTCACATAAAATGTTTATTTATGGTGCATGGCAAATCTGTATGAGTTCTCTTAGCACAGTCTGATTGGTTTTGTGCTCATACATTTTAACATTTACACAGTTCCTTGCGCTATGGCTAATCTTCTTTGCTTCTGAGAGTCTCAGCACAATATGTTTGATTCTCAGGTAGAACACTACTAATGTAATGAGATTTCACTTAACTATTTATCTGAAGGCAGATTTACCCATTTGGTTCATTCACTGGCCATCTCTGTCCCTGAAAATAGTTGCTGTTTGCACTGCATACCTGTTTTATTTCTCAGAAGTTCTCCTTGATTGGATAATCTTTTTAATCCTGGCCAATTTAGATGCACAGCAGGATGAACAACATGAACTTATTTTTCCTAATCAACGTTGAGGCTTGCTGCAATTATTCCATAGCATTTATACTGTGGATCCTTAATCCCTTTCTCCTGTCAAATAGCACGTTTGCACAGTATGACTCACAGACGCCACAATTTACAGACATGTAAAAGATTTTATGAACTTCGTAAGCATACTGTAGACTTTCATGCTCATTAATTCACACTTAGCCTGTAAACCTTGAGAGAGCTGCCAACTCAGAATGTGTCCTGCCATTTAAATTGTTCAATTGGCCTAACTGAACTCTTGTTACTGCTACATTAGATTTGATAGAAGTACATACAATAAAAGGAATGACAAATCTTCTCTTAAAAAAAGGCCAATACAAACTCTTTAAGCAATCCCAATGTAGAGATACCTTACACAAAGTAAAACACTGTACACCAGGGAATGATATATCACTGATATTTTCTTATTCTGTTATGCTCCATGGCCTTTGTTAATCCCTTGTACTGTATACTGAACTAGTAATAAAGATTCAATCATTGATTCATTCATTTTTTGAACTTGTTTTTTCAATTACAAGCTGGTATGGAACTGAAGCATATCCCAGTAGAACTGGGGGTAAAATAAGAACCAAACTTAGGTGGGACTCTAATAAATCACAGGGTATGCTTGCACATAAATCACACACATTAAACTTATACAAAATTACACTTTTATAATACAGGTATGTGTATATGTGGGACACTAAATAAGGACTGATTTTGGGAAATTGTATTATTTGTTTCACTTTTGGTGAAGATCCATCCATATATCCATCCATTTCACTGGTCTACAAAAATATATTTTTTGTTTGCTTCTGGGATCTTCAGAGCAGCTCTTTATTAAGTTTTTTACACTGATTTCATATATGAAATCGGAATTAAGCTAGCACATCAGGTTTTTGAAATACACATCATTGACGTTTTGACACTTTTGAATATCAATATAATATATCAACACGATATCTGGAGTCTGGACTATGTTCCACCAAAATTGTTTTAATGTGTTTATTCTGAAAACAAACCAGAAGATGATACCAGAGACACGTTAAAGTATATTTATACTGTATATCAATTTACCTCAATATAAAAGTGAGGTCAGCGTGCCCAAAAATGTTGGGGCACTCGCTTTTGCGCTTGTACTGCACATCCGTCTCTCTTTGCAAGAACCAACAGTAGTCCCTATCATGCTCAGAGTGAATTTTCCCTGATATCAGTTTTCCATCACCTTTATATCTTGATGAAATCTTTCCCCATGCTCATCTCTGAAATCGTTTAGATTTGGTGGAAAAAAGTCGAGATGAGAATGTAAAAAATGCGTCTTCAGTGACATTCTGGATCCAGTAAGCTAATATACTTTCAGCATATTCTCCACAAGCTCAGCATAACTCTCTGCTCTGTGCTTGCCAAGAAAATTCTGGACAACCTGCACAAATGTGGGTGCTGATTCAGTTTCTTTTTGAACTCATCGTCAAGCATCAGATCACGGATTTCAGGGCCAACAAAAACACCTTCCTTAATTTTGGCTTCACTTTTCTTGAGACCAAACTTATTTCTTAAATGCTGAAAATGCATCGCCTTTACTCTCCAGTCACACTAGTTGTCCAAGACTTGGGACATCATAACTAAAAAACGGGATGTGCTGGACCAAAATGGTTTTCAGATTTGGAGTCAGCAAGTGAAATTTGTTAAAGTACAGGTGAAAGAATCCCAGTAACAAAATGCTTGTTGGCCAGTGAAATCCACTTAAACAATTTGGGTACTGGGTGCTTCCACACCGCATGATAAGGAACGAGTGAAATAAGGTGTTTTACTTTTATTAAAAATATCACAGGCACTTAGACCCTATTCTATGCACTGGACATCATGCTGGACTCAAAACTTTGAATTCCTAGAGCACTGAGGCAATATCACTAATGGCTGTGCAACCTTTATTTACTTTCATTGCCTCTTAATTACTTTTCTTTCATTGGTCTCTTCCACTCTTAAATTTTGTTTTCTCTCTTACAAACTGCCCACAGATTAATATTTACATGTTACAGTACATATACTGTGTATATATCTTCTACTTCAGCATTTAGTGCAAGGCAGAAACCCTGAAGAGGAAAGCCATTGCATCACAGGACACACTGATGTCAACATTCACTCTTATTCAAGCTGGAATTCATTAGCACCACAAAAACCATTATAATCTAGGAGAAAGTCAGAGTACACACAGAACACCCACATTGATGTGGAGAGAATGAGCAAACGCTACAAAGACAGTGCCAAGACAATGACAGAGCAGTCTCCTAGGACTGTGAGGAACCATGCTGCCCTCTTTAAGAATCAATGTTAATAATTAAACAGTCAGTAGTTACAGTCCTGTTCTGGCTTCCCTGTGACCCTGCCCTGGAATAGTTGGAGGGGTAGATAGTATCCCCAGTATTTTTTCAAGGAGGGTCTCAAAC
This sequence comes from Erpetoichthys calabaricus, assembly GCF_900747795.2. Classification (NCBI taxonomy): domain Eukaryota; kingdom Metazoa; phylum Chordata; class Cladistia; order Polypteriformes; family Polypteridae; genus Erpetoichthys; species Erpetoichthys calabaricus. The sequence goes on along the minus strand of NC_041394.2, from coordinate 212,427,832 downwards.
TGTGGTGGCTGGTGAAAACAAAATTGGGCTGGGGTGCAGTTTTTTGGGGGGAACAAATTAAAACAGCACTTACTTATTATATAATGCCTTTCACATATACAATTATATAGTGCCTTTTATCTATCTATCTATCTATCTATCTATCTATCTATCTATCTATCTATCTATCTATCTATCTATCTATCTATCTATCTATCTATCTATCTATCTATCTATCTATCTATCTGTAAATTTTCCAATCCTCTGGCAAATTGCTCAGTTCCCCATTCTTCCAAAACCCACACCATAATGTCCGCACTCTCATCTCTGTAATCTTCCAATAACGTGCATTTCATCTGTCCTATAAAACATCCATAGCATAAATCCAATCCATATCTGCCTCTGCTACTAGAGTGCCCAGTCCTTGGCCGTTTCCACTGTATTCTATAAATCCACATCATACAATCACTAGTGCTCTGATTTTTCTCCACTCTTGCATTCCAATTTATCATTTACCACACTACTGGGGGGTGGGGGTGGTGCCCTGCATTACAAAATGCCACTGGTCTCATAGCATGAGATTAAATTAGGAAGGTTGAGTTGAGTGTTTATGAGTCAAGTGCTTTCTTCATAGACCCTCTGCCAAAAAAAAAAATATAGTAGACAATAAAAAACACCAAAAAACACTAAAAAACGATCATTTTGAAATATGAATCCTCCCTGTTCAGTGATTTGTTAAACCATCTCCAGTACTTATACCAGCGAGCCATCTTTTAGGATAATGTCTGTTAACTTTGTACACCTTGATAGAACATTATTTACATGTAAAATTACACTAGTTGTGTTAAGTTAGTCAGGGAATGGAAATGGACATCTATTTTATGATCTTGCTACAGAATGTTATTGGGTTTAAGGCGTGGACTCTGAATGGTCCAGTTAAGAATAATCTTTTTTAATTTGATAACACTGCAGAGTTTTTCTTGGAAGTGTGTTTTACAATGTTGTCCTGTTAAAATGTAATCTTATTTCCTAGTTTTATCTAACATTTTTTTTGTACCCTAGATTGTCAGTACCACCTGATGAAGCATCATCATAATAAGTGGCTTTACAGTATCATAGTGTGAGTTTATAGGTGAGCATTGCTTAATTTGAGTCACAAATACTTTTTAGCAGTTGTGAGTTTTGTCTTATCAGATAATAAGACTTTTATGTTCAGTAGTGATGAGTGAACCCCCACTGAAATCACTTTGCCTCAGGTTTGGCGAAATCACATTAATGAAATGCACTGAAGTCAAAGGGAAGGAGAAACTGGCGTAGTTTTGAGTGGATTATAATGGTGCAATGGTCTTTTAAGTTTGTCCAACTGAAATGTCTGCCAAATATGCTGGAGCTATTACTGTAGCAAAAGTTGTGACCTGAGCTGTGAGCTGGAAGTTGTATCCACTGCAGTCTTATCCACTTAATTCTTCTAAAATAACAGTCAAGTTTTGAAGGCTACTAAAGTTCTACAGTCTACCACACTACTTGATAACTTATTTCATGTGTCTATGGTTCTCTGTGTGAATAGGAAATGTGATTAGATAGGAAATTAGTGAAATGATATAAACTGACATTAAAGAATAATTACTATACATTAAACATGTCTAAGTAACAGAATATCAACTAGAAAAGTACTCTTACACACTAGCATGTGTTCTTGACATATAGGTGTACTGCATATACAGTACATACAGTATACTTTAACACTAGTACTCTCTGAATGCTCCTAAATATTAATAACATAAATAAATATTAAAGTAGGAATATACAGTATTAAGCTAAGGCCATCTGGCAATGAATGAATGCTAAAAACCTCAGTTTGCATAGACTCCATTAAAAATACATCACAAGACATTGTGACCTGAGCAATCTCTTGTCATCCCAGTCTCCTTGTTACTCAACAATTAATTGAGATACAGGCTGTTTCAATGGAATATATGAAAAGTCTGACATGGGGTCCAATATTACAACTCCAAATTGTTTCATTATCAATATAACTATGACTGTCACTTTCCTACAGGGCTCCTCTTCCTAATGCCAGAACTGTGTATCTAAAATACATTTTAAATATGTCAAATTCATTGTTTATTACCTTTGCTCTTTTCTTCTATGCATTATTATTTGTTTACATTTTTTTTAATTTATCATTAATTCCGTAAAGTCTTCATGTTGCCATTTTGTGTATTTCTTTTTTCATGTGTGCCTTTATTTTGTGTTTCATGGGCGCTGGCACTTTTTCTTGCTGTTTGCTATGATATTGCATGGTTATTAAGCACATGATGCTTGTGTCATGTGACCTATGGCATTGTGGCCATGGTATGTGATGGCCCTTCACATTAAGCAATAGTCCAAGTATTAGGACAACTTATTGTGAAGAATTTTGAGAGCCTAGTGTTCAAGCAAACTATATGTCAAAATGAGTTTGAAATATCTTATAAAGTAAATTACACTTCAATATATCTAAAATTCAGTTTGAGATATCTCTACATATTAGCCAAGCCAAATGAACATTTAGAGATACCTCAAAATACATTTTAAAATATCTGGAAAATTATTTTAGATATCTCAAATTGAATTGAAGATATCTGAAAATGATTCTATTTCAGGTTATCTGAAATGCATTTTGTATCTCAAATAGAGTTCAAGATATCTTGAAATGATACGCTGTACATTTTGAGATGTCTGAAATTCATTTCAAGATATCTTAAATGCAATTCGAGATATCATGAAATAAGTTCTTGTGCATTTCAAGATATCTCAAAATCACTTCCTGTAAAATTTCTTATTCTTTCAATAGGACTTCCTGTCTATTTGAAGATATTTCAAAATATATTTGAGATATCTTGAAATGTACAGGAAGTTGTTTTGAAATATCTGAAAATGTATTTGAGATATCTTGAAATGTGCATAAAGTTATTTTGAAGTATCTGAAAATGCATTTGCAATACTGTATCTTAAAATGAATAGGAAGTTATTTTAAGATATCTCGAAATACAATTGAGATATCTTAAAAGTCCTTCAAGATATCTACAATTTCACTGTTTTTTGAGGTATCTAAAATACATTTTAAATATGTCAAATTCATTTCATGATATCTTAAAATGGGTCTCTGCTCCACTTGAGATATTTTAGCATAAATTTCAAGATTTCTCAAATTGTACTTCAGGATATCTCAAATACATTTTGATATATCTTTAAAAATATATGATATTTCAAGATATCTCAGTAGCATTTTCAGATATTTACAATACAATTTAAGATATATGCAATACATTTCCAGATATCTCGAAAACAGCTTCCTGTACATTTTTTGATATCTGAAATATATTTCAAGATATTTTGTACTAAACAGGAAGTCCCACTGAAATAATAGGCAATTGAAATAATAGGCAGTTTTACAGGAAGTGATTCTGAGATATCTTGAAATGTATTTAGACATCTTAAAATGCATGCAAGGTTAATTTAAGATATTTAAAAACTTGTTTCGAGATATTCTGAAATGCACACACAGATATTTTGAGACATCTGAAAATGCATTTGAGATATCCCAAAATTAATTGTAGTTATCTTAAAATGTAAAGGAAATTATTTTAAGATATCTCAAAATGCATTTCAGATATTTTAAAAAGTAAATTATATTTCAAGATATATGAAATGCATGGGCGGCACGGTGGCGCAGTGGGTAGCGCTGCTGCCTCGCAGTTGGGAGATCTGGGGACCTGGGTTTGCTTCCCGGGTCCGCCCTGCGTGGAGTTTGCATGTTCTCCCCGTGTCTGCGTGGGTTTCCTCCGGGTGCTCCGGTTTCCTTCCACAGTCCAAAGACATGCAGGTTAGGTGGATTGGCGATTCTAAATTGGCCCTAGTGTGTGCTTGGTGTGTGGGTGTGTTTGTGTGCGTCCTGCGGTGGGTTGGCACCCTGCCCAGGATTGGTTCCTGCCTTGTGCCCTGTGTTGGCTGGGATTGGCTCCAGCAGACCCCCGTGACCCTGTGTTCGGATTCAGCGGGTTGGAAAATGGGTGGATGGATGAAATGCATGTTGAGATATTTCTAAATGTTAATTTGGTTTGCCATAGGTACAGTAATAAAAGAAAGCCCTGCATAGAGCTTCCCGGCACTGTTTCATACTTTCAGACCAGTAAATGTACAATGCTATTGTTCTTATTTACCCACTAATTTTTGCACTTCCAAATTTAGATAGCATAAGTTATCATTAAACTATGCAGATGCTTATTTCACTTTGAATAACTTTGTATTGTTACTACTTGAACTCAAGCCTGTTTCACACATACAATGTAGTTAGAGGATTTGTGAGCACAAATACCTCAACAGCCATATTGGATTTCTTAAGACATGCTGCTCTTTGATGTGCTCTTACTGCGCCTCTCTGGCTGGATGCAGTTGTTTTTGTTAGTGGACTAGGCATACCGATGACTGTAGGAGAATATCTGATGTGTTTATTTAACATCTGATTTTTGATGTAATGTAAAGTAGTGTACTCTTTTCTGTTGTTTGTATTACTGCTGTCACTAGTTAATAGAGAACCATAGACACATGGAATTGCTTACCAAGAAGTGTGACAGAAAGTAAGACTTTAGGAATGTTCTCAACTTGAAATAGGCATATAGGATTGGTGTGCTTTTTTGGATTGAATGGCCTATTTTCATTAAAGGTTTTCTAATGTCTCGATGTTTCTAGCTTGTTGGAGACTAATCATCCTGTGTATTTAAGACAGTCCACCTGTACTTGAGCTTGGTCTATTTCTATTCAGTATCTACAATATGAGCTGCCATTGGGATAACCAATACACCAACATAACTCCACATTCCTGTTGTATGATAATGATACTCATCCCTCCATTTTAAGATAACTGCTTGAGATATTCCAGATATTGTCAGTTTCTCTACAAGCCTCCATAAGATAATTCCATAAAGTTTTGCCACCATGCTACAGCCCAACCCTACAAAACACTGAACTGCTACTTAGGAAATCATCAAATCGGTATACAAAGGTCATCTTCTGATCTCAAGATCTCAATTACAGGAAACCTTTCCTATCAGTTGCTGTCACCAGACTTAGTGTCACAGTCACCAGCACTCTGAGTTTTAGTGAGATCCAACTATTCCTCTTCTCTGATGCAGGAATATTTTGTCTCATTTTACCCCCACAGAAATGGATTTCATCTGTGACTTCCTCCACAAATTTTTAATTGCTTACCAAGGTTTTTAGAATTAGTATTGCCTTTCTGCTGGGAACAAATGCAATAAATATATAACTCATCAATTCCTGAGTCATTTTATATTATATTGTATTAACCTTTAAAAAAGGAACACCACAGACTAATTTCCATTGCCTTACCTGATACCTGAGGTGTGCTGAAGCTGGACTTCTCACGTTTCCTAAGGCTCATTATGCAACTCTCTGTGAATGCTAATTTAGCTTTACGGCTCTTACTCTCTTAAACTCTTTACCTAGTTCTACTTATGAAACTCCATCAGTGGTCATATTCAATTAACACTTAAATGCTCATCTTGTCAGAAGGAAATTAACCTGTAAAGGGTTGGTTAGCCATGGAGAGGAAATCCTGTCTTTATTTCTGCCTATATACTTTGCTACGTGTAAGAATTACCACTAATTATGTCCAACTAAGTTGAACTCTAGTGATTCAACAGTCACTGAGAATATGGTACTGGTGCAGAAGACATTTTAAAGCTGAAATATTTCTCACGATTGGAGTCTTTGAAGAGAATCATATATTTCTGCCATCCCTAAAGAACGCAATATTTAACCTTTGAAACTGGAGCCCTTCCAGATTGGTATATTGATACTGATATTGATATTATCAGTATCATTCAAACAAATGTGCCTCAAATATAACCTGTTATCAAAGAAATGTGCTTTGCTCCATGCAAGTTTGAGATACAGCTGAAAACATAATGGGTCACCATTCCTCACCTATCCTCAGCATCAACTGTAGAAATGTAAGTTTTAGCCATGATACAATATATGTAATATTTCCAGACGATATTATTGGCTTCTACATACTTTGAGACAGCACTAGGATTGAGCCCTTTTAATAAAAATGTCAGGCATTGGATGAGAATCAGCCCTTAATAAAAAAATAGACATCTTTCTCAAGTCAAACTATCGAAAATGCATCTTGTCAAGGCCCTGATTGTGAACAATAATAACAGACATCAGAGTCATGTATTTTAGGAATGCCCCATCACAGATCTTACTTGAATAAAATCTTTGCATATAATGTCTGTGTCAGGCCAAATTTCATCTGTTGACCCTTAAGAGCTAAAAGAGAGAGTACGAAGAATAAAAGAGGCTGTCACAAATTATTACGCCCTATCAAGTCACTAAGAGTGCAAGAACTGAAAGCAAACCTGAAACAAATATGAAGGGTTAATCTGAATAGCAATGGACACACTCTAGACTTTTCTTGCTTGGTTGGAAAAAAAAAGAAAAAAGTTCTTTAATTTATATGACTATTTAGAAATTGTAAGGAAGTAAAAGGTAAAGTTGAAACTACTTGAAACATGCAGATAAAAAAAAATAGTTTTATGTAGGGATTTATTAGAAGGTAATCCATGTATTGCATATGCGGCTTGAAATACTATAAATGAAAATGTACAATATTATATTTGATTAATTGATTAGAGATGCAGATTTACTACTGCTGATTCATTACAGGATGGCACGGTTGTGCAGTAGCCATGCCGCTGCTTCACAACAAGGAGGCTTGGGGTCACATCTCTGGCCTTCCCTGTTTGGAATTTGCATGTTCTCCTGTGTCATGCAGGTAAGGTAAACTGGCCCCAGGATGTGGGTGAGGAGTGTTTTTTGCCTGGTGATGGACTCATGTCCAGTCTTGAAGCTGTTCCTGCATTATGGCTACTTGTTTTTATGCAGAGAATAGTATACTGACTCTCCATTCTCCCTAAAAAATATACTATTGCCATTGCCAATGGAATAGCCATGTTGCACACAAAACTGACATAAGACATGCCCCTTCAAATTTGTGCTTACACTTTTTACCACTCTAGGGAAGTGGAATACCACTGTGGGCTACAGTTCGCAAAATATTATTGAGTGCCAATATTAAAGAGTTACAGAAGATGATGCATGGTGATGGGCAAGTGAACCAGCCCCCACTGCTCGTTAGTCATGGCTATGCACCCATTTAGGTGCTCCCAAACTGACTTTAAGGCTGTTATATTTTCACTACTCCTCTTGTATATCCCTTTTCTTGTATTGTTTTTTAGACAAATACTTTTCTCCACACTTTGGTTTTTCCTCACTTATAGATCATAGATACTGCAAAAACACTCCCTATAATGCACAGTACATAACCATTTGGTTATGGACAAGGTGATACAGAATGGCTCATTTAGCAATGTCATGTTTTTCCCGACATTTTGTACCCAGCTACTTGCAAACATGTTATTAGCAGCTGTAATGAATGACTTTTGCACTCCTTAGCAATAATGACATCCTGCCTTGTTCACTCATAGACAGACCATTTTTGATTAAACTGCATGCTCATGCCTCTAGTCAGTTGGCTTATGGTGGCTCACCTGTTAAATCTTGCATGCTAAACTAATTCTATATTACAGTGCAGGAATATTCACTTCTGACCATAGTGCCCTTTTGCTGGGAGTGCCCTTCCATAAATTATAATCTGGCAACACATAAGACACTCATTATACATCAAAAGGCTGAACTATCAGTTAACACTTAGGGTCAATCTTGGTGCATCTATTAGTCAGGTACTGCCATGAAGCAAGACCTTTAGAAGACTTTGTTTGGTCTTAATAAGACTAAAAGTGCTAGTGACAACTGTAGATTAGGACCTGCTTCTAGTCAGTTACTGCTTTGTAACGAGTCATTACCAAAGGCATTGTTTGTGTTACATAGCAATATATGACTAACTGATGCACTATAGCGAGCCCTTAAAGCTCCTATTTTAAAGTGTTAACAAATCATCTTCTCTCCTAAAGCACTTCCCAACAATCAACTCTTCTTCAAAGTCAACTGAGGTTTCATATTCTGGCCATGATAGTCCACAAGGCTCATCAAGTGTTTTTCTATGCGACTCTGAATGTTTTGTAATTTTAACTGCTAAATTAATTCACTTTCTATTTGGAAGTGCTAGCTTTCGACATAATTTGTGTTCCTCGTTTACACAGGTCTGCTATTTTTATGCCACCCTACCTTTATTTCTACAATAGAAAAAAAAAATCAGCCATCAAAGAGACAGTGGGAAATTAATGCATCTAGCTCTCCTTTTCCGTCTCTTTGCAAATGCTATGCATCACGCATACTCGAGTGCAATCCATACCATATTTATATACAGGCAACAAGTAAATGAGGGCAGTCACATAATCTACAAGGAGCACTTGATTTGCATATCAACAGACAAGATATTTGAAATAACTGCACTCAGTTGTGTACTGTGCCTAATTAAATAACTGATGCTAACAAAAAAATGCACATATAAAGCAGGCACAGTTAGAAAGTGAGGCAGACCTGACTTGTGACTAAATAGAAAAGTCGAGTTGTGCAAAGCTGGTCTGAATGTGAAATGGGAAAATGATTTCGATTACATCTTGGATATCAATAATGAATATTATAACAATAAACAAATAAGCTGCACAATAAAATTTCAAAAAGTCAATTAATACAGTTTGTCCATTTTAAGCCTTACTTAACATTACTCCAAATGCGGAGATAGACCTTTGTAGCAAGTACTACCAAATTATTCAAGAAAATATTACTGAGTGATTAATAGCAAAAACCACATTTAACAGGCACTGTTCTAAAGAGTAATGAGTCTTCAGTTCTTTCCACGTTCATTGTTTGGTTCAACAAGTTCATTTTTTTCAACAGTTCAAAGATATGTCATTAAGGTAGTGATGATTTAAGCTACTCTGGTGTTAGCTTGTGTGTTCTGTTCTTGTGAATAGGTGCCACATTAGGGTCTTTATTACAGATAGCAGAGGGCGATGTTACAAAGATAGTGCCCTACATGGTGTTGACTTAAGAATAGATAGCTCTGGTAAGGACAACAGAGGTGGACATGTCAGGAATATAGTGGGGTTACCATCAGGAAGTGGAAGTAAGAACTTTTTTCTAATCAGAAATGGGAAGATGCTTGTGGATGAAGGAGCAAAGGGATCAGGAGTCCTCTCAGTATGATAAGCAACAGTAAAGAACCTCTATACAGGGTAGTGCATGATTAAGTAGCCCTGCATACGATGACCAACCAAACCCAGGTTTTAGCAATTGCAAATATAGTCATGTGAAATTAATTGTGAGTTCCAATGTATGTTTGGCTTCATTGTATTAGTTCTGTTATCTGTGTGCTTGCTGAAGAGAAGGCATACATATCTAAGCAATGTGCAGATGGGGTGAAAAAGGCAAATAAAATGTAAGGTTATATCATAAAAACGTAGTCACCACGCTACAAGAAACATATAGCAGCTGTGTTGAGGAGAGTAATCAAGTGCATCCCAGGACTTAAGGACATGTCGTACTCTGACAGACTCAAAGAATTAAACCCGTTTATTACTCAAGCAGAGAAGATTGCGTGAGGACCTAATCCAGGTTTTCTCAAAGGAACTGTTAAAGTAGATCCAGCAGAATTCTTTCAACTAAGTGGTGAATCAGGTATTCGAGGACACAAGTGGAAATTAAGGGGAGGTTCATGTAGGACTGAAGCCAGGAAGCACTTCTCTATGCAAAGAATTGTGGGAATCTGGAAGAAACTACCAAGACATGCAGTTGAAGCAGAAACCTTGACAATCTTTAAATATCATTTGGACAAGATACTGTGACAGCTTAGCTATTAGTTAAACAAGCAAACTTGATGGACTGAATTTCCTCCTGTCATTTCCTTAAATTCAATTAAATAGTGTATTTCAGTTGGTGACCTGTTTGGTTCATGCAGGCTCTTTGAAGTTGACACACATGTGATTCACACAGCAATATCCCATTGCAAACACTCCTGCAATTCAGCACTTGGTCATAAAATAGTGTACCTACTGGTTATTTGAGCAGTGCACCAAATCCAGAAGGCCCTTCTATTAGTCCCCACATTGCAGATTGTATAGAAAGAAGTTCTCAAAAGTTGATACAGCAGCTATCACAACAGATAAGCTTAGGTCTTTTTCATGAATATGTTACAGCACACTGAACTTTGTATCACTACCAATGGAGACCATTTTTAGCACAGGCTTTAGAATAGTAACATTTTTTAAAAATATGTTTTCAAGTGTAATATAACATTTTATTGTTTTATTGTTGATAAAACTCTAAATGACATTGACACCAAGACCAGGTTCTTTCTTGCATTGTTTTTAGAACAAAATGGCTGTGTTTTTTCAGGGGAGGGGTCATTTGACATGAGTCCTCCTCAATATGATATTTTTAGTGGAGAGGGAAACTGCAGTCTTTTCAAAAAATTATGGGGACAAATGTAATCTGTAGTTAGTTTTCATCTGAGGTGCACATCTCTCATGATTTGGTGACATGGCAGTTAGTACTGCTTTCTCATGGAACCAGCATGGGTTTGAAAGGACCTGATCATTGTCTGAGTGGACTTTGCAAGTTCTGCTCATATCTCATCCATCTCTAAAGAAGTGTAGGTTAGGTTAGTGAGCCATTTCCATAAGTAATTTCTGCCTTGCACCCAATTTTTCAAGGATAGGCTAAAGTCCTCCATGACCCTAAGTTAGGCTAAACAGAATTCTATGCTATGGCCCTCATGAACTAATAGAGTCACAAAACTGATTATGACATATGGTATCATTAAAATGAGCTCCTTTGTTCTTCTCTTTAACGTTTTTCCTAAATTCTCCCATGTAAAGTTGCCACACCCTTCAAATCAAAGTGAGGAGTAAAACAATATGATTTGTAGTGAAAGAATGAAGGCAATAGTCAAATCCTTCACAGTATGAATCGTCTTTCTTATTCACCTTTAATGCTTTCCTTAAGCTTTTGTGTGAGTCAAATGCATGCATCTTGTTTTGCCAGGTGGTGCCTCAAGTGTGTGTGGAGGTTTGATAAAATCCAGCTGCAGCTGCCTGATACCGGTTTAGTCTGCAAAATCAGACTATGCAAACAAATATGTCTTGGCCCCATCTGTCAACAATTAGTTATATCAGGAGTTAAAAAAAAGATCCCAGAATAAACATGATCCTGTTTCAGGATAAGCAAATAAACAACATCATTAATCATCATAATATTATATATTGCTTCCTTGTTGACATTGGTCTGAGAAGATTTTTTAAAGTCAAATTTAATATGAGGAGTTTAATACCATGGCGTCTGAATTCAGCATATGTGTTGTTTGAACATAGGCTAATATTAATTTTCACAAAAACACCCAAAACACAATAGGCAAAACACTTTTACTGTTCCAAATTTTACTAGAAAAGCAAAACAATAAAACTGGAATAGCTTGCAATTTAAAAAATAATGTTACCCGTGGGGAATTGTTCAATCATCTCACATCTCATGAAAATATTACTTGCAAGTGTAGTACATGTGCATTTTTGAATGACTGGTGGAAGCTTTCTGCCAAAAAAAATAATCTATATTTTTTTAAGTTGCTTTACTGTATTATATGTCTCTGTGCCAATGGGAAAGAGACAGAACACATTTTTCTGGCAGACTGGGAAACAAATGTTTGTGTGTTTATGGGTGAGCCTTACAGCTTCTAATTACACTGTCACTGTGAAGGCTGACAAAGTTCACATTGTACTCTTCATTACATTTACAATGCTTGACAGCTTAGGCCAATATGGAATTGGCAGGAAACAAGTATATTTAATAGCATACATTGCAGAGAATTTACTGCAACATTTGTGTAGTCAACAGCAATTGTATCACAATCCTAAATAAATTTATAAGGAAAGCTGAGAAACAACAAACAAAGCAGACTGGGAAAGCTGCAGAATTCAGGGTCCTTAGTTACCCATCCAGTTGTAAACTTTTTTTTTTTCTAATTGAGGCTGGAAAGAGCAAATTCCTGTAAGGAGGACCACCGTCATATCCATTTGTATTGTCAGTCATGAGGCAGTTCATCAAACACGCTCACCTCTTTTCTGAGGGGTTGCTCTGGGGTGTTATGGGTAGAACTATCCATCCACTCATTTTCGAAACTAGTTAAACCTGTCTAGGGTGGCAGGAATGGGTAGTTACTACCATATTCTGAACCAAAGACACCCTAGCTCCCTTTTAAGACATCTAAGATTCCCTTTAAATGTTGGGAGCAATGGCTCTACTTTGAGCTCCTCCTGGATATCTGTCCTCCCCATTCTGCCTCTAAGGCTAAATTCAGACACCCAGTGAAGGAAACTCATTTCTGCTGCATGCATCTGCAATCTAGTTGTTTCTGTCACTACCCACAGCTTGTGAACATAGGCAAGGGCAGAAACGTAGATTGAGCTGTGAGCCAATAGCCTTGCCTTTTGGCTCAGCTCTATCTTTACCACTGACTGTTAGTCTCCTCCCTTCTTCCTTCACTAGTGAACAAGACCACAAACTTCTCTAGTTTGAGGCAGCACCTTATCACGAACCTGAAGAGGGCACTTCACCCTTTCCTGAATGAGAAACTGTTGATACTCTTCTTGCATTAAGGAGTAAGTAGAGATAAATACCAGAAGCACAAAGCGTTTAATTAGAATAAGACAATAAACCATAAAAAAATATAAAAATGGAAATAGTACAAGAAATCCCTGAACAAATAAGATAAATTGTGATACAAATATCAGAATGTCAGGGTAACTTAAAGTTGTTTTTTCAAAGAATGAATTGAGTCAGGCACGGTGGCGCAGTGGGTAGCTGCCTCGCAGTTAGGAGACCCGGGTTCACTTCCCGGGTCTGCCCTGCGTGGAGTTTGCGTGTTCTCCTCGTGTCTGTGTGGGTTTCTCCGGGTACTCCGGTTTCCTCCCACAGTCCAAAGACGTGCAGGTTAGGTGCATTGGCAATTCTAAATTGCCCCTAGTGTGTGTTTGGTGTGTGTGTGTGTGTGCCCTGCGGGGGGCTGGCGCCCTGCCCGGGGTTTGTTTCCTGCCTTGCGCCCTGTGTTGGCTGGGACTGGCTCCAGCAGACCCCGTGACCCTGTAGTTAAGATATAGCGGGTTGGATAATGGATGGATGAATTGAGTAAGGTGATCTAATTAATTTAGGCATTCCATTCCAAAGTCTGGGTGCTATAGAACTGAAGGCTCTGCCACCTGTAGAGCACAGATTAGTTTGGCGCAGAACAAGAATGCCAGGATTGATGGATCTTACTGGACTGACAGGAGTATAGTGAGGAAGGAAGTTACTGAAGCAGTCTGGTGCAAGGCCATTTAAAGCTTATAGATTATTAACAGAATGTTATACTCAATCCTGTATGACACAGGGAGCCAGTGGAGGTGGAGTAGGATGATCATTATGTGCTTGCTGTTGCAGGTCTGCGTAAGGACTCTTGAAGCAGAGTTTTGAACTAACTAGATCTGAGATAACAGATTAGAAAGGCCACCTGCCAGTACAGAGTCACAGTAGTTGATGTGGGATGTAAATAAAAGCATGGACAAGTTTCTCCATATTAGAAAAGGAGAGGAATAAGCAAACATGAGATACGATACAGAGGTGGATGTAACAAAGTTTCTTAATGTGGTTTATGTGGGTGGAATAAGAAAGGGAGGAATCATAAATTACACCAAGATTCCTTGCAGTAGAAGGTCTGAAGAGTGATTGAAAATGAGCCCATGTTCTTAAGCTGAGCTTAAGTGCCAATTAGCACGAGTTCAATGTTGTTGCAGTTGAATTTTAAAGAGTTATATCTCATCCGGGTTTTCATTTCACTGAGGCAAATTGTGAGTTGAGGAAACTCTGAGCAACTCTTATTTTAACAATGAAATTTATCTCAGTATCATCAACATAAAAATGATAACCCAGTCCAAAGCTACCAATAATATGGCCAAGGGGGAGTATGTAGATACAGAACAGCAGAAGGCCAAGGAAGAGTCCTGAGGAACTCCTTGTCTGACTGGCGCTGAGCTGGACCTGCTGTTACCAAGACTAACAAACTCTTGCCTATTAAACAGATAGGACTTAAACCACTGGAGGCAGTGCTGGAGATACCCAGAATGTTCTTTTTTTTGGACAGTAGAATATCATGCTTATCAGTATTGAATGATGTACTAAGGTCTAACAGAATTAATATGAAGGACTGCACAGAGTCTGCTGCCATAAGCAAATCATTAGTTACCTGAAGCAGAGCAGTTTTGCAGCTATGTAATGGACAATGAGAACACCTCATCACACACTGGATCTTAATAAACAAAATATTCAAGTGGAAAATCTTTACTGAGTAATACTGTGTAATTTGATGAGAACAAAATGATGTTGCAACGGTCAATGGAAACCAAAATCACCAACCCACTGAGGATTGGATTCAACACCAAACCAAAAATCAAAGTCAAAAATTGAAATCACAGGCTGATCCAACTTGTGTGAATTGCATCACAGCAACTCATAATGTGACTCAGTTGTGTGTATGAGGCCCACGTACCTGTATTCACTCTTGACAAAGTCTAGGAATGCTCATGATGAGATGGTGGATGGTGCCCTGGGGGGGCGTCTCCTTCCACACCTGGATCAGGGCATCAGTGAGCTCCTGGACAGTATGGGTCACTACTTACATAATGTCTCAGAGGTTCTAAATTGGATTAAGGTCTGGGTAATGTCAAAAGCATCACTGCCTGCAAACTCTGGCTACATGAGGCCGGGCATTGTCCTGCACCAGGAGGAACCCAGGGCCCATTGCAACAGCATAAGGTCTAACAGTAGCTCTGAGGATTTCATCCCGGTACCTAACAGTAGTCAGGGTACCATTGCCTAGTAGGTGAAGGTCTGTGTGACCATCCAAGGGTATGCCTCTCCAGACCATCACTGACCCACTGTCAAACCGGTCAATGTGGAATGATGTTGCAGGCCGCACAACACTGACCACAGCATCTCCTGACTGTTTAATGTCTGTCACATGTGCACAGTGTGAAACTGCTCTAATCTGTGAATAGAATTAGGTGCCCATAGTGGAGATGCTGATTGTGTATTCTCTGACAAATGCTAATTTGAGCTGCATTTTGATGGGCTGTGAGCACAGGTCCCACTAGAGGACATTGGACCCTCTTGCCGCCCTCATGGAGTCTGTTTTTGACAGTCTGGTCAGAAACATGCACATCCCTAGCCAGTTAGAGGTTATTTTATAGGTCTCTGGCAGTTCTCCTCCTGTTCCTCCTTTTGCAAAGGAGCAGATACCAGTCCTGCTGCTGGGTTGACACCATTCTCCTGATATTTCCTCCGTGCCCTTGAAACTGTGCTGGTAGACACAGTAAACCTTCTGGAGTAGTCAGACTACCTGTGCAACCTGAATTAGCTGCAGGCACCACCTCATGCTACCAGTAGTGACAAGGACACTAGCAAAATGCAAAACTAGAGAAGAATCAGTCAGGATGGATAAGGACAGATCAACTGTTTGTGGCCACCACTTGCAAAAACATTCCCATTTTGGGGGTTGTCTTGCTTTTGCCTCTTCAGTGCACCTTTCATTTGCACTAAAGCAGGTGAACTTCATTCACAATGGCTTATGTTTCCTAAATGGACAGCTTGATATCCCTCAAGCTTAAATGATTTGGTGTTAGACTGTGATGATTAAGTGTTCCCTTAATTTTTTGAGAAATGTATATTGTAAGTGCCCGAGAGGATGGACAGGAATCCCAGTTGGAATGGAAGGTAATTTCCTGCCCGGACTTGAGGCCAAGATAGAAGGACAGATGAGTTGGCTGCTTGGATGAGGAGACGTCTTCATGCCTTACCAGAATGATATAATGTTGGATCAGCAGAAGCCGGGAGCAGTTCCATCCCCCATAAGGCAGGTGACAGTGGTCCTCTGGAGGTATCCCAGTTTAGACATCCACAGGGATGCATGGGAGTTGGAGTCTGGAAGTGCAACCCTGTCGGGCACCAGGGTGGTGGTAGAGGGCAATGTTGTGGGAGGACCTCCCTGCTTTCCATTTGACGTAGAAGTGCTCCCAAGAGGACACACTGTGAAGCATTCCCATGTCTTGCTTGAAAAGGATCCTGCTGCTTCACATTGGGGAGTCAGAGGCAGGAGGCAGAGGATGATACTCAACTAAAGGTGGAAGGAGGAGGAAATTTACTTGTGCTTTTGCTGGCATTGTATTTGATAGTGTTGGTGAAAATTAAAACATTCGCTGACAATTATCATCTGCTTTTTCTCCTGCAGCCCTAAGAAGTCATCCACAGAGGGAAGATAACTCTGCCCCTTCTGATCCAGCCACATTGCATTTCATTCTGAAAAGAGATAAGTGCAGAATGAAGCTCCCATCCGAATGCTGACCGCTCAAGAGAGCCTTAAACCACCATGAATATGGCTTTTATTTCCTGCTCTTTGTTTCTTTATACCTTGTTGCTCCATTTAGTGATTGTTTATTTTGAGGACACAGTATATATTAAAAGGGGTAACCCAGCTGGTGCCCCAACATTTCATTTTTGTGGACTGTGCATCGATGGCACTATATACTACATCACATTGCTGCATCCGTTTTGTTCCATGTTTTCAAGAGGTTGCTCACCAAATGCAATTTAAATTGTGCCTTGTACACAAAAGTTTTATCAAATTAAAAATAAATTTAATCAATGACTGCAGTTTAAGTGTCCTTTAAAACAGCATGAAGATAAGTCATTTTAGTCATTATCATTTTATATAGCATTCTTAGTTATGGACAGCAAGATATTTATTCATTTTATTGTTTAATCTACTCTGTTCCATTATGAAACAATGAATTAGCCATTCAGCTATCTCCTACACCTGCTAAATACCACTATTTTCATACAAGGGGCCATAAAGTATCCCATTAGCATTGCACACACTCAGACATTGCCAATAATGAAAGGAATATAAGTGTGCCATAGTTTACTCAAGCACTCATTTATATAGTGCCTTTCATGATAAACTACTGAAAGAATTCTAATTATGCTAAATTGTATACAATATCAGAAGACCTGGGTGGCATGAACTCCCTTTGTGTGTTCATACTGTGATAGACTGGCATCCAGTCCAAGTTCATTTGAATATTTTGCTGATTTGTTCTGATCATTCATTCTTCTGTGGCAGAAATACTTAAGAGTGAATATTGTGCATAGGCTGGCATCTCAACACAGTGGTTAGTGTTTCGGCCACATGGATTCAGTATTCTAAGTTTGAATTCTATGCCCAGCCACTGTTCAAACTGTGGACTTTACACATTCTGCCCATGTCAACATGGATTTTCCTGCATATTAGGGACTCCTATTTTATTATCTCATCACCAAGAATGTTCAGGATAGGTTGAAAGGAGACTCTAAATTGCCTCTTTACAGTTATTTGTATAAATGCCCTGTGATGGACTGATGACTGCACATGGATGTTCCCTGTCTTGCTGACCTTCTATAACCCTGAATTGGATTTTGGGGGTCTACAAATGTATGCACATATTGTATATACAGAGGATTCAGAAAGTATTCTGCCCCTTTCACTTTCTGCACACTTTGTTGTGTTATAGATGTAACTTTAAATTTAAATTTGCCATTTTTGTCCATCAATCTACTTTTAATAACCCATAATGACAATATGAAAACATGTTTTCATAAAGGTTTGATAATTTATTAAAAGTCAAAAACTGAAATCTCTCATTTATAGAAGTATTCAGACCCTTTGCTGTGGCACCCCGAAATTGTGGTCAGGTGCATCCTGTTTGCTCTAATTATCCTTAATTAGACTCCACCTGTGGCGAACTGAATTGATTGGATGGCGTTTAGAAAAGAACATCACATCTGTTTACATAAGGTCCCACGATTCACACTGCATGTCAGAACCAAAAACCAAGCCATGTCTTCCTAGGAAGTTTCTGTAGATTTCGGGACAAGAACATAAAAACTTTGAGTAATCCCAGGAGCACAGTGCCCTCAGTAATTGTGAAATGGAAGAAATTTGGAACCATCAGGACTCTTCTTAGAATTGGCTATCTGGCCAAATTGAGTAGTGAGGAGAGAAGAGCCTTGGTTGGGGAGATGACCAAGAAACCAATGGTCATTCTAACAGACCTTCAGAAGTCCTCTGCTGAGAAGGGATAATCTGTTGGAAGAAGGACCATCTCAATGGCACTCCATCAATTTTGGATTTATGGTAGAAAGGCTAGAAAGAAGCCATTCTTGTGTAAAAGGCATATATCAGCCCAATTGGAGTTTGCCAAATGGCATTTAAAGAATTCTGAGAGTATGAGGAAAAAGATTATCTGGCTGGTTAAGCCAAAAATTGGGCTCTTTGGGCAGAACTCCAAGCACTATTTCTGACAAAGACCATGCACTGCTCATCATCCATCTAATATAATTTCTACAGTGAAGCATGGTGGGGGTAGCATTGTGCTGTGGGAACTCAGAATTCAGTCAGAATCAAGGGAAGGTTGTATGCAGCCGAATACAGAGAAAACAAAGAAAACAAAGTTGAAGAAAATTTGCTCGAGAGTGCATGCAACCTCAGACTGGGGTGACGGTTCACCTTTCACCATGTGAATGACCCAAAGTATATAGTCATTACAAAGTTGGAGTGGCTTTAGGATGAGTCTCCAACTGTCCTTGAGTGACCCAGCAAAAGCTCAGGCACAAACTCCACAGAACGTGTGCAGAGAAGATAGCAGATTACAGACGCTTCCCATCCAATCTAATGCAGCTTAAGACCATCTGCCAGGAAGAATGGGATGAAGTGATATGAATGAGAGACTTCACTTTCTGATTTTGAGTAAATTTGCAAACCTTTCTGAAAACATGTTTTCACTTTGTCATTATGGGTTACTGATTGATGGAAAAAATGTCAAAATTATCCATTGAAAATGAAAAATCTACAATACAATAATGTTTGCAGAAAGCAAAAAGGTCTGAATATTTTCTGAATCCACTGTATTTTATGTATTTTTTTAAGTTTAATAGACTGGAAAGGCTTTCAACCTCTCAATCTGCTAAAGTTTCTGTTTTTTTGTAAAAAATAATTTTATTTAAAAGACATTTATTATTGAACAATAATACGAGTTAAAAATGCCATCACATTCAGTAGCTTGTGATTACTATCCATTTATCTGTTCCATTACTATTATTTGATATCATACTAGCTAAGAAATACAAAACAAAAACACAATAATAAAGAATAGTAAAATGCAGAAACTGAAAAGATTTGTGGGTGCTAAATATAATAGCAGCTTTATGGATTAGAAAGTCACAATATTATTTCTCGGTTACAAATAGTGACATTGGATGAAGCATGGGATTACATGAAAAGTCTGATCAACAACACTGACTGACTTAAAAATAATGACACTGCATGGAAGAAAACTTGTTGTCACTGCCATCCACTGGGATAAGGTTTGAACAGCTTTGTTTAACCGTATCTTCAAAGAGTCAATCAAAAGCTCTAATAATGTCTATTAAACTTGTAGCATCATCCGTGATAGATATCTTGGACTAGACTGAGCAAGCATTTTAAAATACATCATAGCATATTATCGGCCTTCAAATATTACATTTCAGCTTAAATGGTTATGTTTACGCGCTGAATGTGAACCACAATGGCATTTTCTTCTAAGCATAATATTTATACTTGTGCTGCATTTTGATTGCAAATCTTTTGGCTGCAAGAACAGTGTGCAGAATCCAGGAAAAATGTTTCTATTCCAGAATAAATATGTTTGAGTTTTTCAAAGACATCGATTCCAAAGAAAATCAAACAAAATGTGTTTTAAATGCTTTGAATCTAGCATATCAACTTTATAGGTGCTGAATAACCTTCATGTTGAATTTCTGCTTTTCTTTTTCCTTCTAATAAATACTGCGAAAAAATGGTCTCCAGCTTCACTGATTCAATTGTCTCTTGACACTATTCATTAGTTTTACTATGAGTTTTGTACTCTATTTCACTGTACCATTCAGCTAATCAGTCTTAATTTCCAAATCCCACCAGAATGAACACTTTACAAAATTAAAAAAAAAAAACCTTTGGCTGTCTCAAAAAAATATCCAGAAATTACAGAATATTTTTCTTCTACAATTCTAGCCAACTGAAATCTTCCATATGTGTCTGTCTAAACATTCACAGAAACAAAAACCCTGTAAGCTGTACAAGGCAGCCAAACAACACTAATTTTGGTATTTTATCCTACTTTTATTACATGACACATTTGTGCACATGCTTCACCAAGACTTGTTACCATAGAAATCAATCCCACACTACAGTGCACTTGACTACACAGTATTTTTATTTCATTATTTCAGCAGATGAAGAATAAGGAAGGAAAAAAAACAAAAATGGGACATTTCTGTATATATGTTGAATGGATGAATGGTCATAATTAATCATTTGTAGCTAAGGGGTATTGCAACAGGCCAACACCATAATTTGTTCAAATAAGGTATGAATACATTTACTGTGATCCAATGAAGAAGTTTGTGCAGGAGGAGGGCTGCAAACAAGAGTGTTTCCTTGATTTGCCTTCTGAAGAACATATTTACTATTAAAAAAAGGCTGCGCAAAAAATAGACATATCACTGTTACACGTATAATGGAGTGGCAAGCAGACCCGTGTGTAATCAATTTGAATAGGAGGAGAACAACAGTAACAGTGACATGTTGTCTTAATTCAGTGCTCGCCCGGCTTTGTCGATTTTGCAGTAAATAAACTGATACAGCAAATGAAAATTTAGACATTGTAGACTGTTAAAATTGTACTGCTATATTGTAAAGGACATACAAAAAGTTACCCTCACTAGCTCTGATGTTCTGTTCAAGTATAGAAATGAGTAATTTGTTAACTCTTTTTCTGAACATCCCTATTCCATTACAATCATTGCTGTACTGGTCACAGCAGAAGGCATGACTCATTATCTACTGAAAAGGGCAAAATACACACTTAGATTTTAGTTAGATTTAATCCTTTAATGTGACAAAAAATGTTCTACAATGTTGTTTTTATTTTAAAGAATTAAGTAAACAACATGTTTATGAGCAGTCCTTTTCAAAGTCACTCTCTTCTAGTGATAAGCAAGTTTTCCAAGGCTTCTTTCCCTAAGATATTAAAATATTGGCTGGGAATTCCTACTGTCAACTAACCCAGTTCAACTTTTATATTATGATGAATGGATTGAATGTAATTATGAATGGATTGAATGTAATTAGATTTTCTACTTTTAAGTTTAGGGTTGATATCTAGTAATAACAAACAAATACTCCTATGCAGTAACGTGGACAAATTCAGTCAGTTTTTCAAAGTCTGGATTACATTTATCGGCTTTAATTGTAATGTGCTCGCATTTCCTTTATACGTTTCCAGATTCTCCCCTGTTTTTACCACTTCATCTGATCATATCAGATGAAAACTCTCCTGCATTAGATAGCATCCTAAATAAATTTAAATAAGTTCTCCTCAATAACCAAAGGCCACAGTACCAGGAACAGTCCATGACAAGACATAACAGGTAATTATTTAAAAACAATCAAACAAAATACAGAAGTGTGGTACAACTGTAATCTTTTCTAACTAAAGTGTCGGGTTCTTACTACTAAAGTTTTCCTTCAGTTGAATCAGAACCTGTTTTTAAAATATCTACTTTCTGACTTTTTTTATATATTTCATAATGACAAAGACGTAGAACAATGTTGCGCCAAAATTTGGCATCCCCTGGGAAGAATGGAGTTCCAGAAAAATTATATAAATGTCACATTTACATACTGGCTAAGTATCGCACCTCTACAGTACCATCTATAGTAACAAAGTCAGTGAAGGTTTTGACCCCACTTTGTATACAGATAGCAATGTGCAATAAGTTTAGTATAAACTATTTGGAGAAAGTTGGAGGCAGTTGTATTACTGAGCATTAGTAATTTACTTTTTTCTTCTTCCTGTTCATCCTTTCCCTCTTCTATGTGGGGTCGATGTCCTTGACCAACCTCCTCAATACAGCTCAGTCTTACTCCTCTTCGCCAGTCAAGCCCTTTTCCTTCAGATCTTCTTTTACTTTATCCATCCACCTCCATTTTGGCCTCCCTCACTTTCTTCTTATCCTGTACTTTCATTCCCATCACTCTTTTGCCCACATATACATTGTTTCCCCTCATCACATGTCCATGCCACTTCAACCTACTTTCTTAGATATCTCTCCCACTTTTGTTGTACCTCTGATTGTCTCATTTCTTATTACAGTGGAACCTCGGGTCACGACCGTAATTCGTTCCAAAACTCTGTTTGTAACCCGATTTGGTCATGACCCGAAGTAATTTCCCCCATAGGATTGTATGTAAATACAATTAATCCATTCCAGACTGTACGAACTGTATGTAAATATATATTTTTTAAAGATTTTTAAGCACAAATATAGTTAACTATACCATAGAATGCACAGCGTAATAGTAAACTAAATGTAGAAACATTGAATAACACTGACAAAACCTAACATTGCAAGAGTTTGCGCTATAGCACAAGTTTTAAGCACAGGTAAAAAAATGAACATTTAAAAAATCTGTAATTTAATAAACAACCAAGAAAAGTAACATTGCAACAATGCCTACAAACTGATCGCTGTAAACAGAAGTGAAGTGGAGCCCAAAATCCAATAGAAAAAAGTCTTCATTAAATACAACGAAGTTAAAACAATGCTCGAATCAGTCTCTTTAAAAACAAGCCTGGTGCATTCTTTAACTGCCTTCTCGACCTTATGCCAGCCCTCTCTCGTGTGTGTGTGTGTGTGTGTGTCTCGTGTGTGTGTGTGTGTGTCTCTCTCTCGCTTGCTCTCTCTCTCTCTCTCTCGCTCGCTCTCTCTGTCTCGCTCGCTGCACAGGGAATGCACAGGAAGAGACTGAACACGTGCGGAAATCATCGCGCGCACAAACCGAAAGGGAAACTGTCTTGTTCGTATACCGTGTGTGTGGTCGTGAACAGATGCAAAAGTTTGGCGAACTTTTTGGTCGTAACCCGATTTGTACGTGTACAGAAACATTCGTGAACCGAGGTTCCACTTTATTACTTTTTTTCAAATTACACACATCCACCTCAACATTCTCATTTCTGCCATATCTAACTTCTTCTGCGCTCCCTTTACCGCCCATGTCTCATCTCCATACATTATTTCTGTCTTACCACTGTCTTAAAAGCCTTACCTTTAACCTGTGTCTTAATTCTTCAATTATATAATACTCCTGATACTTACTCCTAATTGTTCCATCCACACTGCACTCTATGGGTTATCTCTGTATCTAATTCTCCATCTTGGACCACCATTGATCCAATATATTTAAACTTCTTTTCAGAAGCTTTCCCTGCAGTCTAATTTCTGAATCCTGATCACCATTAATCCTCAAATATTTGTTTTCTATTTATTTTCAATCCTCTATCTTTCAAAGCCCTTGTACTTTCTTCCAATTTTCTCTCCCTTCTTCCTTTCTAGTGCTACTCAACAAAATGTCATCAGCAAAAAGCATGCACCAGGAGGATTGGTCTTTAATCCCACAAGTCAACACATCCATTCACAGATAAAAGAGACCTAAGGACTTAAAGAAGATCTCTGACTGGGATCTTTTCTGTTATGCCAACACTGTTTTTATCTCGAGACCTCACTCCCTCATACATATCCTGGACAATTTTCACATACTCTATGGTATTCCTTTTTCTTTCATGCACCTTCAGACCCCTTGATAGATCCCGTGGCACTCTATCATAAGCCTTCTCCAAAACAATAAACACCATATTCAAGCTTTTTTGATTTTCTTGATGCTTCTCTATGAACTGTCTCAGTGCCACGACTACATTAGTTGTTCCTCTCCCTGTCATAAATTCAATCTGTTCCTTCCCTAGGGTGCTTTCTCATAAGCCTTTCTCTCTACAACCCTTTCTCAAATTCTTACTGAGTGTGACCTTAGTTTTATCTCTCTATATTTTCCACAATCCTGAATTTCACTCTTCTCCTTATAAATGGGTACAATCACAATGTTCTTCCACTCCTCTGGTATTCTCTCCTGTTCATAGATTTTCTGTATTAGATCCCACAATGCATCTATTCTTTCTTCCGCTAAACTCTTCCCCAATCCCACTAGTATTTCATCTGCTCCTGTGACTTTTCCATTGATCTTTCTTTTCTGGGCCTCCTTTACTGCCTCCCTCCTTATTCTTGGTACTAGTCATTCATTTGGGATTCCATCCCCAAATACTACGCTTGGATTTTCTTTATTCAGCAGCATTTTAAAGTACATCTTCCATCTATTATTGATCCTATCATGCTCTCTCAAAACCATCAACAATCATTCTCTCTCCTTTTTTTGTGTCCAATTTTTCTTACATCTCCTCCAAAGCTTATGCCTTGTCACTTCCCTCTTTGCTTCCTTGTTTGCCTGCCTATACATTTCTCTATCTTCTTCCCTCCTTGATTAGTATCATTTCTTTTTTGCCTCCTTCATAACCTTTATCATATCCTGCACCTCTCTGTTCCACCACCATGTTTCACTTTCCCTATTTATGACACTGCAATTCTTTATCTCTTTCAAATGAGATCTTCTACACATTGGAAAGTCTATTTGGCTTTCCCTCCTTCCACTACTTTAAGTCACAAGATGATTTACTCTTTTATGTTTCAAATATACTGTTCAGTGGAAATGTTTGAGACTTACAGAAAAATGATGAAACATTTTTTTCCTGTCCAATAGAGATTAAATAATAACAGTTGTAAAATACTACATATGCAAATAATTAAAGTTATGCTCATGATGTCATATCACTACAAGCAATTCAAACATACAGTAGTTTACCTCTGTATATAACAGGTTTGATATTATCAGAACAGTAATGTATGTATATGAAGTATTTATATGTACTGATATTACATAGGTAACTGTGTCTTATACTATTACAGACAGGGAAAAGTAACATTTCTCTTTTCATTTGGTGGAAACTCTTCAAAGAACTGCGCCAAAAGATGATATACTGCATAGCATTTTAGTTCTAGTTTTTGGCACTAAGCTATACCAGTGGCTTTGAGTTTTCATTCCAGTTGACTTCTTATTCAGTTAATAAGTCAGGAAATTATCTACTGGGCAAGTGCCTTTAAAGTATTTTTCATGGTTTGGTCCATTACAATTTCAAAACAGAATACCAAAATGTGTGAATTTGGCTTTTCAAAGAATTTGTCATCAAGGAAATGTCATTGGATAACAAATTCAGAATAAAAAGAAAAATCACCATGACTGCTTTTGTTCAAAGATTCAGGTAGAGCTCTTACTTTTTCACCATTGTTTTCCTGACATGTACTTAAAAGTACACAGTAATTAAATGACTATTTTAAGGTAAGGTGGAACAACGGTAAACTAGGAAGAGTACAATACTGATGTACTTACACTATGAAATCTACAAATAGCAGAGACCTTTTGATGGGCAATGGCCCAAAGAATGAGCAATTTCAAAGGCAGGATTTTGTTACAATACATTAAAACACCCTGGACACTCACAAATCAGCTCCCCCTTGTATTTCTGTGAGTTTTAATTTTACAGGAAGTTTGGAAGTAATTTTAGAGGCATTATAATATTTACAACCCGTGTGAAAAAATTGGTTTCCATATTTGTGCATTATATTTGTTTAACAAAGTATTGTGCTCTACTTAGTATATACTTTTTTCTGAAGAGCAAATAAAAGAATTACCATCTAATATATTCAACGCCAAGAACCTATGGCCATGGCTAGATTGTCCATGAATGTACCCTGTACCAGAATTACTATTATTCAAGAAAGTTTAATGTTCTTAAATTAATTTCAACCCATTTAGGCATCTTTGAATTCTTCAGATACCTTGCAAAATTGAGAGACTCTGTGCAACAAGCTTGGGATTGGCCTCCATGATGAAGTACAGAGCTGAAGAATGCTGTGCTCCCCACCTTCCAGTGTAAAATCGAGACAAGTAAACACAGTCATCGACACAAATTCCCAGTAAGCTTCTGTACATGTTGGACATTTGAATGCAATTACTGTTTAGAAATGTGCCCCAAAATGTTCATT
This sequence comes from Erpetoichthys calabaricus, assembly GCF_900747795.2. NCBI lineage: Eukaryota > Metazoa > Chordata > Cladistia > Polypteriformes > Polypteridae > Erpetoichthys > Erpetoichthys calabaricus. The sequence continues at coordinate 212,401,672 of NC_041394.2, read as the reverse complement.
TTAGTTGTTTTGATTACTATGACTCAACAAGAATGTTATTTTATTGCATATAATTAGAAGCAATGTATGTTAGTACAGCATGATTATGTTTGTCTAAACTATAAAAAAAATCAAAATATTGATGTACTTTTGCAGGCACATAACAAATCACTAATCATGCAATATACTACACAAATTAGTTTAAATAAACAGTAAGGAACAGAAAATTGTATGTGTGTTAACTATGCTGCGATGCAAGTGGAAAACATTTGAATAATCACAGACTGATATAATTGGTATAATTACTGATTAACATAACTCAGATATAATATATGAAGTCTATACCTGGAAAATATAGCTTGGAATGTTAGAAAAAAATGAAAATATCACAGTATTTACAAGTCGTTGTGTGTTTTGCATTGATTTTCACATTTTTACTGCCAAAATAGTGGGAAACTCTTGCATTTTAGCAATTCACTTTCATGATTAACGCACTTAAATCTTATCCTTAACTTAATGAATTAAACAGTGAATGAAGTACTTTTGTTACCGTTTTCTTAAAAGGTATTCATATTAATACCAATATGGTGTGATCCTATGTTATCCTGTAATGCAAAAGTTTCATTATTTTTATTTACTGTGTGGGTTTACTGAATTAAAAAAATGTTTCATAAAAAGGAAATGTAAATTACTATACTGGGATGAATTTTGAGGGAAGGGTGGTTAATTGTTGGTTATAATTTAATCAGTCATTTTCAGGGTTCATTCAGGTTGGATGGTTGGCCTTCCCCAAATCTTGGAAGTATAGCAGGCAAAAGTTTTACAGTCAGGACCCCTTCTAGACGCTAATCTCCTTTAGTCACATTTTCTAATATGCAAGAAGGATGGTGACCCCAGGTCAAAAGAGATGCTACGTTTTAATATTTTAATTGTAACCATTAATATTTGGAATACTGTACTGATTGAATTGTGTTGTACTTCTTATAATGTATTCAACAAGTTCAATAAAACTTAAATTACAAAAATAAAAAAAAATGGTAATAATGAATACCAATTTGGACTAAAAATAATTTTTCCTCACATGATGAACAAGGTATTAGAATTTAACTAATAGCAGTACTATTGATTCAATACAAAGAAGAAATAAAGTTAATAACAATCCAACAAGAGTCCAGAGAAGGTTTAATAAATGGGAGAATAAGTTTGGAGGATTAAACTTCCCAAAATTAGATGGAATCCTACATGCAAAATACAGCGAAACATAATTCACATTCATGGCGTGCATTTTAATTTTGGCACTATTTTTTGTGTCAGAATTAAAAAATAATCAAATAATTCATTACCTTTCAAAATGGCAACAATAGAACACACTGGGTTTCTTTTCAAAATCATGAGTTATTCGTGCCTAAACTAAAAGAAATCGGTGCCACAACGTGGGGTAAGAAGCAAGGAAGACTTGGGTGAGAGACATTCCATTCATTACTGTGTGTTCTCAATTAGCGTCCAGTGACAACCTAAAACAAGTAAATATTATCTTGTATCTTGGACTGCATTATTAGCAAAAAGACCATCTCTTGATAAGTTGAGGCCAATTTTCTGCTGGAGCGCATTCAGCAGTCTGCTTCTGTTCAACAGTATTCACGCCTTGGCTAATTAATATGACTTGTGAGTATTTAACTGGATCAGCATCAATATCTGGCAAATGTTCAGTAAAGTACTGTTGAAGAAGTAAAACAGTGAGATAAAGATATAATATTTGGTTATCACAAAGAGTGAGAATAAAAAAAACAAAACATGAAGAAACCAAGCTCGGCGATCACATTAACACAGATATGTTGGACATTTAACCTCACTGAGAATTACCAGCAAACAATATTAGACTGTTTCATTAAGTGTAATACAAAGTAGCAGCAACTTTATTAAAGACAGGTCATTTCTGTTTATAACAAACTTTTTTTTGTTTTCATTTCAGTTTTACACTGCTAAGCCATGTAAGGACTTAGATATGGATGTGGACATTGGAAAAAAGCCCTATACTGTGGCAATTCATGAGCAAGCTACTGCATTATATGGTTGTCTAGCCAAAATGAATGGAAGGTAGGGCTCGTGAAAAGTGTTAGCAATGCAATTGCTTCCTTTAATCTCTTTACTCTGTTTGTTCTAATCTACTTAATATGGAATTTTACAATTACACAGCCACTTGATGTGGTTTTTTATAAAATATTGATATGATCAAACTGACTATGCTGTTTATACATGATAAAAAGTTAAAATGTTTTGCACTGTAGTGAGTAGGGGCCACTGGGCCCCCAAACACAGGTAAAGGCACGGTTCTGGATTCAAACACAAGATCTGCTTTATTTATAATACCTCCACCAATCTGTAAATTCTCTTACATAGAAGGACAACATGACAATAGTTTTCTTTCCTACTCCCAAACCTCTCTCCTCCCCAATTCTATATCCCTGAGGAAAGGCTGCAAACTTCTTTTAAACTAAACCTGGGACTGCTTCTGGTATCCCAGGATTGCTCATCTGGAGCACTTCCAGGTTAGGTGGAAACTGGGGTAGTCCACCCCCAGCAGTGCCCACCAAGTTCCGAGTCACCCTGTGATTGTCTCATCTGGGTTCAGTCTGGAGAAACATTGCTACCTGCTGTGTAGGGAAATGAATTGCTCCTGGCACACACATTTGACAAGTCCATTCATCATCTTTCTCTCTGTGCCAGGGTGAAGAATTTAAGGAGTTTCAATGCAGTCAAGTCTCAACTCCCACCGTCCTTCTACTATGGCTTCCCATCCAGGCAAGAAATCATCTTCCAGCCCGACTGATATGCCCGTCTTTCCTCTCTGGCACTTACAACACCTGCAATTGTTATGGCCATAAAAATATAAAAAAAAAAAAAAGTTTTGAAAACTACTTAATAAGAAATATAATTCTGAGTGGAGACAGTGTGTTAAGAAACTGGTACCCTGTTTCGTTCCTTTGAGTCCAATGCTACTTCTCTTTTGTTGTTATGTACTTAATTGATTTCTTTTAATTACAAATCATTTCAACAGTATTTCAATAAATAAAAAAAAAAAATAAATCCAGCCATTTCTGTATCCATTTAAGTACAACATAAGGTTGCATTCGGCATTGAATTGGTATTAAATCAGCACTTTTTTCACAATAAAGGATACACCATTATACAGTTAACTGTTAATGAAGGAATTTAAAATCATTACCCACAGTACTGTAAGTCACAATGTTAAAGACTTTGATGCAAAAATATTTATAAAGAGAATGGAATATTGTCATGTACGTTTGTGGAGTATTTAGCTATGGGGTATATGTATATCCATATGCATTTTTATGAATTTTTATTTTTCATTATTTTATTTTATTTTTATTTTCTACTTATAAAACTTATTTTAGATTTTCCTGCCTGAAATATGCACATGACATTCATGAGGTATCTTTATATATAATACGCTACCGTGGCTGTTTGTTTGTCTGCCCAGGATTTTAAATCAAAATGTAGCTCGCAAAATGTTTGACCTATTGACCTGACATTTGGTATACACATACTACATGACGTCTACTATCCACTTTCGGGGTGATGATTGACCTCCAAGGTTATTCCTCTTTTTATTTTATTTTATTGCAAAATCAACCCTCAGCAGCGGCCAGAAGGGCGGCCATGCAGTGCATGTATACGGGCGCCGTTCTCATCCCTACCACCTTCGCAGTCACTTTCCCTACCACTTCGTATCTTAAATCATTTTTGAGGCAGATTAAGATGAAAAATTAAGGAAAACGTACTAAGTAATTGCAACACAAACACTGACTTAATCAGTATAAATACGAAAGATGCTGACGAAAGAAGAGAAGAAGTGGGCTGCTAGGATGGAGAAAAGAGGAGCTGCTCAGGAAGCCGCAAGGGCATCAACCTCTGAAAAAAGTATGTAAACTATGAATGCTGAAGTCAAGTGTGTCGTTACTGGTAATAGAATAATAGTTTAAAAGTCAGTAAATCCAAAATTGCATGTACAGTAACTGAAATTCTATAATTGGAAAAGAACTGCTACCATGTCCTGTATGAGATTTGAATAGTCTTTTCTGGTAGCAGCTCAAGGAGTCCACCAATATAATATACGCATTTTTATACACATGAATAAAATTTTCATTTTGCGTTTACAAAATTCCACCCTAAAACCGATGTCCTAAAACTGCACTGATAACAAGGCACCACAGGTCTGCCATTTCAAGCTTTCACTGCTCTGCCTGGTGGTGTTACAAGTGATTTCAGTCACATTAGTGAAAATTTCAGAAACTGCAATTTTGTGCCGTCTGTCACAGACCATGCACTGTGAAATAAGGCAGTATTCGCATCTGTGTGTTATCAGACTGACTAAGAATATGTGTGCTATAAAATATGTTTATGCACTTTGGCCAGACTGGTCAGCAGAGCTACAGATGGAAAACATCAATGGAAATGTATAATTTATTAACTATTTCTGTAGGGTGATGGGGCTCTTCTCTTTTTTGATAGATGATTTATAATAAACGTTGGCCTTAGAATACACAATACTGCAACAATGATGTAAAGGCCGTATTCATATTATTATCTGTTCAAAATATTGAATTGTGATAAATGATGCTAAGTCTGATGTGAAAATACCCTTAAGGCATGTCAGTTATGAGTCATATATTGCTGAAACAATATTGTCATTGGTAACAACTAATAACAAGGGCCTGCAGTGAAAAAGTATTTAGACATTGAATAATGCAGGTCCTGCCAAATTTATATTGAATGTGCAAGATATGACAGTATATTTATTCATTCTGATCACTTGTGTAGCTTGTTTATTTTTTATTTAACATAAGGCAAGACTTTAGTGAGAATAACACTAATGATTTATTTATATCAGTTCAAAATGAAATTCCCTGTTAGTTTTTATAAAAAGAATGGATTATGGAGGTTGTTAATATGCCATCTGCAGTTGTATACTCTTTTGATAATGGACAAAAAAATAAAAAAAACAGGAGGACATTTAATCAAAAGTGCCCTCTTACTTCTCCTGACAGCTGCCTGGGGCTGACCAAAAGACAATCAGGAGCCACAGAAATGGCCAAACAACATATTTTAGGGCAACAGTTCTCTTAGGGAAGCTTTTATACTTGGATGAAGTTTGAATAGGAAATGTAACAGGACATGCTAAGGACTCAGAACACAATGCGAACAATTCAATCCATGTGTTAGGAGGGCAGAATGGCAAAGAAAAGCTTCACAGAATAAAAATGCTCAGTGATTATTTCACAGCGCCTGCCAGAGAGGCTGACAACTCTGAATACCATTATGTGAAGATACCATTAAATCCCATTTTCAGCATTTTGTTTAATTAAATAATCCATGCTCATCAGAAGAATATGGCTGAATTTTTTTCAATTCACAAAAATCAGCAATCCGTGTGCAATACTGTACTTCTTTAAAAAAGCAATCAGCAGCGGTTGTGTAGTTTTTTATGTGATGGGACTGCTAATAATCATAAAGTCTGCAACATGCAAATATTTTACAGTTTCAAAGACGATGAAAATCATTAAAAAAAGATACACAAGTTTTGTGAACTCAGGGAAACTTTACTAATTGGTACATAGTTGCCTGTGCTCTAGGGTATGAAAGATTAAGACAGCAGCTGATTTTAACACTCCAATAAACAGAAAGTATGCCATATAGCACCATGAGTTTTCTGATAAGTATGATAAACCATGTTACTATATGGTAAACATCAAGTGTGACTATGAACTAACAGTACATTTCTGCATTTGTAACACAGATTCTGATTAACAACTATTTTTGTTAAATCCACTGTGAACATTAGTGATTTGTTAGTCAGTGAATTATGCTTTAGACTGAAAAAATAATCTGTAGTTACACAATTTAATTAGTTTTTATTTCGTACTTGAAACAAGGACAGAAGTTGCAGCCTAATTACTATGTGAGAAGACTAAGTGGTCAGGTTGCAATAGGTGCTAAATGAGACAGGGTAGTTCATTTTTGACTGTACCGTATGGTACAGCAGTAGTCAGCAAACAGTGATTGTTGAAAGGTTCCTATAGTGAACAGTATGAACTCTCTCTTTAGCTGCAGTTCACCACCTAATTTAAAAATTGATAATACATTTTATTTATAAAGCACCCTTCCCATTCTCAAAGCACTTCATATGAATTTATAAAGAACAAAATCGCATATTCAACAAATATCTGCATAAAAAAAACTAAAGATAAATATAGGATATACAAAATATTGACATAGAATAAGAGACAACAAACCAGAAAACAATACAATACAGTCAGTCAGTCATTATCCAACCAGCTATATCCTAACACAAGGTCATGGGGGTCTGCTGGACCCAATCCCAGCCAACACAGGGCGCAAGGCAGGAACAAATCCCAGGCAGGGTGCCAGTCCAACCGCAGGGCACACACACACACGCACACACCAAGCACAATTTAGAATCGCCAATGCACCTAACCTGCATGTCTTTGGACTGTGGGAGGAAACCGGAGCACCTGGAGGAAACCCACGCAGACATGGGGAGAACATGCAAACTCCACGCAGGGAGGACCTGGGAAGTGAACTCAGGTCTCCTTACTGCGAGGCAGCAGCGCTACCACTGTGCCACTGTGCCGCCCATCAATACAATACAATACAATACAAAAAAGAAACACTAAAAGACAAGATGGAGATATGATAGAACAAAAACGCAATGATAAAATAATGCTATAAATCCAAAACAAAATGAAACTACAAAACAAAAAGTGAAACTAAAATCAGCATAGTCCAAAGCCTAGGGAAAAAATACAAAGAACCAAAGAAAAATGTATTAAGTCAAGGAAAACATTTTAAAAGTTACCAGATTTCAGAACAGTCGTTTGAGGCACAACATTCCAAAGGTCATTGATAATCTGTAATGTGTGAGCTGCTATCCTGTAGATTGTAAGAGTGTTGGAAAAAACATTTTTCGGCTCAGTGACTATTCTGGGTGTCTTCTTCAGTTGTGGCAGCCTCTAGAAGTTCAAGAAAGGGTGAATTGGTGGTGAAGGATCCCACAGAGCTGATGGAATGAAAGAAAATTATTAAATTGGACATGACTGACTTGCTTTGAGTAACTATTTTGTTTTTTAATACTTAGATTTTAAAAAAAACTTTCAGTTACCGGTATATTTTTACTGCATTTTAGAACTTTAAAAATCATGTAATTACATTTTTTTGTATTTTATATTAAAAATCTTTTAATTACATTTTTATAGTATTTTTAAAAATGTAAGAAAAATGGTTAAATTATTAAAATTCCATGACAAAGGCATAGTATCGGTAGTATTGTATCCTAATGCTGTGTCAGTGTGTTAATGAGCCTCACAAATGTCAAAAATAGTGAACTTGACCCTTTCCTAAACTGTAACTTTCCTTTATCCTGCTGTCATTCTCTGCTTATACAGTACATGCTGAAAGTTCACTTAGCTAGAGAGTTCAAGAAATCTTTCTGTTTTATTACTTGACCAAGGGGGTCAAAAATTTATTTTGCACATTTTTTGGTATTTTTTTATTAATTGTGTGTTAAATTGGTGTCTCACTCTGTGTTGTTTCAGTGCTTCCGTGCTTGTTACTGCTGGAATAGGCTCTGGCTCCCACTGATTTTCTCAAGGAGAAGGAGATATGAAAAACTGAGGGATATTTTTTATTTCACCAAAAAAGAAGGTATTTTATGGTGCACTGAACAACCCAAGAAATATTACAATTAACAGAATATCATTCAGTCAAAATAACCTGCTTACCTGGCTAACGGTCATCAAGGTATCTAGATCCTTGTGAACCTCTGGGTGAAATTTGCCTTGTCTTTTCCAGCTTCCAAGGTCTTGTGTATGTGTTTCACCTTTCATTTTGCAGAATGCTGCTGTGTAAAAAGCCATCTAAAGTGATGCTGTTCTTCTGTTTGATTACTCTGCCCTGAAAATTACTTGTTTAATTTTTCTGTGTTTCATGTTTGCTTTCTTGTGGCCCCCTAATCATGTAGTGTACTGTCATTATCTCCCATTTAAAGCCCCCTCTATTCCCAATTTAACTCCTGGAGGTTTGAGATATTCAGCTTCTTCTTCTACTTTTGTAATGCACAAATGTGAACTTGAGTTAGAATTTTTCACTAAGTGAGTGGAATTGTAAGAGTAGACTTATATTCTGAGGTTTACTAAGTTAACGTAATTCTTGCTTTTGGTATTTGCTGAAGATTTTCTTTTTCTTTCAGTTTAAAAATATACAAACTTGTTCTTTCGTTTCTCGTTCCATCAAAAAAGGGTTAAGCATTGTTTTTTTCTAATGATTGTTTTACTGGAACTTTTAGTGAAATGATTTACAAGTTAAACTAATCTTGAAAATGTAAGCTTTATATTAATGTTTTAAGGGGTACACAGTCTTTTTCCTTTACACAAGCTCAAAAATTTGTAACAATATCTGGATTCCATTAGAGTTCCATGTACATAGCATAGTACGTGACAGACCTGGATAGACACATGGTGAAAAGAAGCAAAGGATTTCTAACTGAATTTGAAAAAAAAAATTTTTTTACATTCTTGGTGTTCACTGCTTATGATGGTTTAATGAAGTGATCAGGGACTGGTTTACTTTTAGCATATTGTTGGAGATGAGCCAGTGATTCAAGCAAAAACACATTTTTTCAATATGCAAAAAGAATCACAAAAGTATGCCATTTAGAAACCAGTGAAATTTGCACTGTTAACCTAGGAATAACTGTGTTTAGTACTGTATATATAAAAATAGATATATAGTAACATTTCCACCTCATCTGAAACCTTGTAGCAGTGCCAACACTGGGACTACAATTCCCATCAAGCAGAATAACTGATGTGGTTAATGGTAGGATGTCTTTACCAATGCTTTGCGCACAAAGTTCAGATATAAAGGCCACAGATATGGCGTTTTTATCTCAACCCCATTGGATAACAAATTCACTGCCTCACAGATTTTCTTCGATTTATCTTTTTGTCTCACCATGAATTGCGTTTTGCTGTGTTACATTTAAAAAATACACTTCTCTCCCCATTTATTTTCTTCTTCGCCCTTTTCTGAGATATTTGTTTGTCCAAAAGGGTGGTAACAGTGTTGTTAAACAGTTAGGGAAAAATATTTCTTTCTTTCCAGCCCCCCAAAAACCTTTAAAAAGTCCAAGAGACATCTTTAAGTGTGTTTTGCAATTATGAAATCACGCTCAAATTTTATTGTCAGTTTTGCGAAATGGTACTCATCATTTGTCATATTACGAGGGACGTTCAAAAAGTTTCCACACTTTTTTTTAACTCTATTTATTAAGAATTTCAAAAACAAATAAATTACATCACTTTTCTACATAGTCACATTCCTTTGCGATACAATTTTCCCAGCGTCGTACCAACCAATACCATCAGCAAAAAATGTTTTTGGGTGTGCACATCGCCACTGATGCACTGCTACTTTTACATCCGGATTCGTTCTTTATTCCTTGTGGCCGTGGCTGTAGCTGGATGTCCGGAGCGCTCTGTATCGGTTACACTAGTACAGCCATTTTCAAAGATTTCAATCCACTCATAGACGACTCTACGAGAAAGAACTTTATCCCCATACTGAGCACACATGTGGAGACAAATTTGTGCTCCTGGCACACCTTCTCCCCACAAACAGCATATGACAGAACGCTGTTCCTCTTTGGTGTAATTTATATGTTTTGCAGCCATCTTCACAACTGGGTGACAACTCTTATACTAAATGGCAAGGGCAGCTGGTTTGCCAGAGAGAACTAGTCACATGACATTCTCAAACACAACCAATTACTACTCCACCCACCTTCACCGTTTTCCACGAAAATATAAAAGTGCGGAAACTATTTGAACGACCCTCATATATTTTATATAACCTGCAGTGTCAGAATCAGACCACCAAATGGTGGCAGTATGGTGCTTGTTGATCAGTTTTATTGTACTGTGTACATAAGAAAAATCTCAAATGAACTGAAAACACTACCTTTTTTTATCAAATTAAACCCTTATATTTTTTGCAAAAGACAATGGTATTGTTCAATTGCATATCATTACTAAGTTTGCAGTACCAATCAACACACAGCACTGCAAGCTTGTTGTGTGTACTCGTGATAAGAAAAATACAGGGGAAATAGAAGAAATGCAAATTATGTGCTAGAGCTAAACCACGATAAAACAGAATGAAGTGCAATTTTTACTGCATTTTGAGTACTGGTAACTGGTGTTCAGAAGATGATAGAGAAAATGACCAAGGATGTCAATTTTGAGTGAATAAAAGTAATTAGTAATTTTTACCCATTCTTCTTGGTGGCAGATTAATTCAAGACAAATTTTTGTGGAGAACTAATTTTAGAACTCAAATTTACTCAACTCTGAATTTAGAATTTGCATTGTGTTTGATGCCAATGCATAGTTTTGAGTTGTATCAATTTTAAATCAATTTTGAACAAGTCAGCCTCATAATGTCTGCCTCCACCCTCAACACTGGCTCCTCCAGCCGTCTCGTACTGCAGATTCTTTACCTGGTCCATGACTCAAATTTCTTAGTAAAAGAAATAAGGTGAAAATATGCTGAAATATGTCAAACTACCTTCGTGAATGATTTTTTCATGTTACTTGGTAGTTAACATCAAGAAATTTAAAAGATCAAAACTGAAGATTGCTGTGCTGAAATAATGTAATCAGCTAGCTACTTGCACTTTTTTTCTGTATTTTTAGAAGTTTGTCTCTGGTTTTCTCCACCACATCCCACAGATGTGTATGGTACATTGACTGATGTCTCTGTGTTGACCCTGGGTTGATGTGAGTATGAGTGTATCCTAGGGTAGATGGGCAGCACCCTGACCTGGTCTGTTTTCTGCTGCAGCTATAGATTCTGAGCTTCATGCACATGAATTGTATTAAGAGATGTTAAAAGAGTGTGTGCACGTATACTGTAAATATTTTGCTAGTTTTGGATAATCGAGGAAATGTTTAGGTGACTAAAACAAATTATATTGCTTAAATCAGTGGAATTCTCTTTCTTTTTATGGTATATAAAAAGTGATACATGTTATCGAACATACACACAAATGAAAAGTCAAATCATGTTTGCTGGCTACCAGTTGCTACTTGTCTTGCATTCCATGCTATCAGTATAGTTCTCTGACTTCCTACAACCCTGAAATGGATTGAGCATCAGATTTGGCCAATAACATTTAAAAGTTCTCTCCCTACTGATATAATATAATTGTACAGAATGCTCATGCAATAGTGCAATGCAATAGTGAATTATATTTACAATAAAATGATAAAGAATACAAGTCAAGTGTGTTTAAATTGTTTCTGATTCAAATATGTGGTAACGCAGTGTGAGAATGTACTTTGCTTAGAAATGGAAATCCGTCTGTGTAATGTAGTATTGCACAAATGTCAAGAGATGGTGCCCATTAAAGGATTCCTGGGGAAATTTAAAAAGACACAGGTGTTGATAGAGTTAGGCATGTTATCATCAAGAAAAGTTTGCTTTATATTTTCGCAAACAATTGGTGATTTCTTCATGTTTTATTTTACAATGTATCATGGTTACATCTATGGTTTGTACCTTTCCCTTTCCATAGAAGACTATAATTAGAGGCATTTGGTACACTACCACTAATGCCTGCTAGTTTACTATCTTTTATCCTTCTGACAGCAATTAAATAATTATGTAATACGACACATTAAAGGTTGTACTGTCATGTATGACCTATGATCTCTGTTTATGTTAGAAAAAGGGAAAATAAGTGCAAAACTCTGACTGCTGCCACACTTGTCACTTTGTGGACTCTATGTTAATTCTGTCTGCCCGACTCCTCTGAGACAGGATCATACATTCAGACAATGCTGTTTAAAAGTAATAGGATGCCAATGGAGCCTTTGTGTTGCACAATTCAGGAGAACAAGTATAAAATTAACTTCAAAGAATTTAGGCTGTTCTGAGGGTAAACAATATTAGGTGATGAAATTAATAACGTGACAACTCAATTTGTTTACGTAGTCTTCATTAAAGTAAGAGGAACGAATGAGTCTAAAACACGAGGCATTGGAGGGTAAAGACTGGTTTTGGCGAAGACATTCTAAAATAGTATATTTACCGTTCAGTTTTAATTTGTTGTTTAGTCAATTTATCATTGTTTATGAAATATATTTCATGTTGCTCTCTATCACCATATCCTTTATTAAAAAAAAAATCAGAATTAATACATGTAGTTGTGCAATATGTTGCACTATTAGTTTATGATAATTTTAAAAACTTTGTCTAATGGTGGATAAAAACATGCCCTGGATGCTCCAATAGATTGTGTATGACTGACTCAAAGATTTGATTTTCATGGTGGCAGAGCAACTAGTATTTGGGCACAGTTTTAAGAATGCATTTTACTTTTTTAATTGCTGCCAATCACCATGCCATTCACCTAGATCAGTGTTTTTCAACCAGTGTGCCACATTACACTTGTGTGCTGTGTGAGTTTCAAAGTGTTGAAACATTTTAGACAATGATGGGGGTACAAGATCTAAGAGATCTTTCTGAAAAATGCAAGCAGCATGAAAGTAGCTGCAGGCATCTACAGCAGCATTTTTCAACCAATATGCCATGCACAGTGGTGCACCATGACAGCTACCCTGGTGTGCCGTAGAAAAAATAGTGTAGCGCACTTGGGTCTGAACCTGAGAGGGACAAGCTCTGTAGGTGGTTGAAACCTGTCTAAGGAGGGCAAGTTTACCTGGAGAAACTGGCATAAAAGCAGCTCCGTAATTGCTATGTTATAGACAAAGCATTCAGATGTGTCTCCACGTTCATCTGCCCTGGGTGTGTGGTTGCCAGAGAGCCTCACAGGACAGGTGGATAGTAGGAAAACATGTTGCCTCACAGGGCAAAATGGTGAAGCGGCTTAGAGGTGCCATCAAAGTGCACACTAAGTGCCGCATCTCAAATGTTGATCTTAGAGCTCCTTTTTGACAGGCTTCTCCGGTAGTCCAACCCCTTCTGGCAGTTGAGCCCATGTATGAGATATAATGTGTTTGTGGTTAGTACGATAGTGGTGTGCCTTGAGATGATTTTAGTTATAAAAAGTTTGCCATTACAAAAAAAAAGTTGGGAAACACTGACCTAGATATATCACCATGGTACCAATTGTACTTTCACATGTCAAACAGCGCACTTGTGTACATTGTTCAACCTGTGTATGGGTGTGTGTGTTACTGAGGTGGTTAAGTTTTCAAAAAATAGCTGCAGCCTGCTCAGAGGATGCCTTTAATTAATTGCGTTGGAGACCAAACAACATCTTTCTTTCTTTCTTTCTTTCTTTCTTTCTTTCTTTCTTTCTTTCTTTCTTTC